>NC_133342.1:22725656-23028156 GCF_030506205.2 Paramisgurnus dabryanus | reverse complement strand
TTACCATTAAACTTTGCATGGTACTGAATAATGTCAATAATGTCCAAATAAAGTGCTATATATCAAGATGAAACAATGAGGAGACTTATTTATGCTTAGCATTCTGTTGTGTTAGTATTTATAAGATTGTCTGTTAGGTGTCTTTTAGGAGGATAAGAGTAGAGCATTTGCTTAGGCTGTAAAATCTTTAATAGCAGTTTAATGGGTTGCTTGATCTGATGGCATTACATTACAATGTCAAGCCTGTTTGATGTCTTTGAGCAAGGTTTAAAAAAAAGCTTTTTTAAAAGTTTGCTAGCGTGTGTTGTGCTAGATCAAAGTTGAATCATGTTCACCCAAAGGGATATTTTTTAAGTGATGTTTGTAGGATGCAATTTTTAACACTGTAAGATTCTCCCATATAATCTTTGTGTACGACTTTAGTTTTAACAAGCAGTGTTTAAAGTTTTTGTTTATGGGCTTTGACTTAAAAAAAAAAAAAATAGAAATAAGATGCAAACTTGCATAAGAACATGCAGCTATTTGTTTATAACACCAATGTAATTATTCAGTATACGTAAATTGTATGTAAATTTATTATATATAATAAAATATATGTTTATACATTTTCATTTTCTTTTAACAAGACATCCAGCTCCTGCTGATAAAAATCGGTCCCACATTTCACCATATTACTTCACTATATCTATGGCTTTTTGACAGAGGTTTGAAAAGGCAAAATCTGTTCTCATGTGACCACAAAATCCCACACTTTTCTAATAGTTATTATGTTTCTGAGTGGTTTGTTGCGTAATTGTGATCACACCAACAAGTTAAATATCTAAACAGATGTCAGACTTTGAGAATGTTAAAATAACTTACTGTCATAAACAACAACATTTTTAAACAACTTTTTAATTTTACATAATCCTAAAATTCATTGCTGGTGTCTGTTTTATACAATTTGCGATTGGAATTAAATAATTTCACATTTAGTTGCTGCTGCTATCACAGTGGATAAAAATCTATGTACAAAATAAAAGTATACAGTAAATTTACATTTCACGTCAACAGTGGCGCTTTCCTTGAAAATACCATTACAAATCTTTGTTGTTTTTCACATTGTGCTTGGTAGAAAATAAGAACTTCTTTCAGGAAATTGGGGTAAGTGTGCGCTAGGGGATATTTACATGAAGCTGAACTTGTGTCATGTGATCTGGTGTGGAGCTTCCAGCATCTCCATTAGGAAAGTGTCTATGGGTGTGTCTCCAATGAGCTTGAAGAAGAACAGGTGCTCCAGGCACTTCAACCCTATGGAACGCAGAGCGGGCAGACGCAGGAGCAGCTTGGCAAACCTTAAAAAGTACATACTGGTTAACTACTCATACTTTACCACCACGTGACCTATATATGTGTAAGATCTTAAAGGGGACATTTCACTTACAAGACTTTTGTAAGATGTAAAATAAATATTTGGTGTCGCCAGAGTATGTATGCAAAGTTCTAGCTCGAAATACCATATAGATAATTTGTTAAAATTGCCACTTTGTAGGTGTGAGCAAAAATTTGCTGTTTTTGGGTGTGTCCTTTTAAATGCAAATGAGCTGATCTCTGCACTAAATAGCAGTGCTGTGGTTGGAGAGTGCAGATTAAGGGGCGGTATTATCCCCTTCTGACATCACAAAGAGAGCAAAATTTCAATGACTTGCTTGCAGAGAATGATTTACCAAAATTATGTTACTGGTTTGTTCTTTTTCACATTTTCTAGGTTTATAAAAGCACTGGTGACCCTATTATAGCACTTAAACATGGAAAAAGTCTAATTTTCATAATGACACCTTTAAGTAAAAAGTATTTCATAAACAGGAACAGAAGTGCTTTTCTATAAATAAAACATCAAGGTGGCTGTGGACGAAGTACCTGCCCGGTTGGTCGGGGTATTTGTGCTTGGTGTAAGCCTCCAGAGAGGCGTATACCTTTTCCCTCAATCCCTCCACCTCAGATGGATTTGACAATCCTTTTGCATCTAAAAAGTGGACAGTTACATTTATATTTATTTCATCATCTTATCTTAAAAATGAATTTAACTCTTCGTTGATTTAGAGGTTTTTTAAAGGTTTTCAAGACAAACACCTATTTGTGGATGAAGAGACAGGACAGGCTGTTACCTGGGTTAAAGAGGACTATAGCCCTGAGACAGCCCAACTCTGTTTTGTCCATCTGCATGTCCTTCATCTTAGAAACCAGTTCTGTTAATACCCTGCAAACAATACACAGTAATCAGACAGTAGCATCAGACATCAGACCAGGAGGAGCTGCAATGCCAACATTCAGAATGAAATGTATTTGTGATTATGTGACAGTATAAGAGATCTGATCTGACCTGTCAAATATCGATCCCACTCCTGCGCTGTGAGCACTGCTGCGATGGACATGCAGGCCAGTGGCCAATAGGATTCCATCTTTAACAGTCACAGATCGATGTGAGAATGAAGCGATGAGCAGCTCGTTCCAACCTAAATACACACACAGAGAGTAAGAGAGGCTGTATAGTGTATTTCACAAAAGTGTTTCTGCATAAAGGGCCACTGACCTGCTCGCAGTAGGATAACCTGATCATCCAGAGGTAGTTCAGAGAAGTGTGGGACTCTCTTAGCCCATTCAACAAGAGTAAAGAGCTGTTTGTCTGCAGCCTGGCAAATGTTGGTCACTGGGTCATTTGTCTGAGAATCAGAGACAGAAATTTGTACATATTAACAAAGTACCACCTGTAGGAAAGGAAAATAATCTCTTGGGTAGATTTTTATTGTCTGTTAAAAATCATTTAATAAATGTTTTATAAGACTACATTAAATTAAACCCTACATTTCACAGATTCTATTCCTAAGAAAAATACTTGGTTTCCAATCAGGGTTTACTTGCCAAGATAACAAAGATTTTAAAAGAACTACAACATTTCCCATCAGATTTTTCCAAATACACATTTTATGAATAAATGACCTAGGGCTGTGCAATTAAAGTTTTCCTTTAATTTTTTATTAATTTTTGATTCAAAAAATTACAAAAACAAGATAATCGAGGTAAAACAATTATTCTGCGATTAAAATATAAATTGATGTTTGTAAGGTACTTTGAAGGCACCACTGCTTTGACATGTGTAACTTATTGTAACACTTACTTGATATAAAGGTTAAATAAATGCATATCGCGATTACGATTTTTACCCAAATAACCGTGAATACGATTTTGCACATAACTGAGCAGCCCTAATATGACCCTGCCTGTGAAAACTGTTTGTGATTGGCTGTTTTCTACATAGAATGTTCTTTACATTATGTAGGATGATTTTGTTAAAAATGACTATATCACGCTGTCACGATTATAAAATCTGTCTGACAGTTAATTGTCTAATAAATTGTGATGATTATGACGATTAATTGCCTGTTTTAGGACTTAATTGTCTGTGTTATTGCTTTAACATTTAATTCCTCATAATTTTTTTGTTTTCTTCATGAAATAATTTTCACACATTGTTGTCATTATTTAAATCTTTTGCAAGGTTTACCTGGCAGCAAATATGAATACACATAACAAATATTATTATTTAATGAATATATCTTTCACAAAAATTAAACTTTTTCATAAGATATAAACACAATAAAGTGTCTAAAAAATAACTGAAAATAAAAATGCAATCAAAATAATCTGACTATACCAGAACAGGCCTTAAATAGTAACCACTCCTACTAAGGTCATATCAATGTTTTGCAGCATTTCTTTAAATGCTGTTTTTTCACTGTATTGAATTGCTTTGCATAATGTATCGTGTTACACTTGTCAGTTAAGGATCACCATCTAATACGGTCTTATTTATACAGGCACTGCAGCTCCCCTTGTGTTTTTTAAAGAGATGTGCAATCATTGCGGTGATCTGAAATCATCGCGATGAGGTCAAACAGTCATGATAAGACGATTATTTAATCATTGTGACAGCCCTACTTTAATTTTTTATATCTTTATTATTGACTTAACAAGGTCAAAAATGAAACCAATAAGTCAAATCAAATTTTGATGCACCTAAATTCATTATTACATCATAAGACTTTAACCTGGATTTCACAGACAGGGACACATATGTAAAAAAATATCAGAAGGACATGCTTTTTCGACTTCATAAATTATCTCACCGAGTTGCCGGTGCTGGATTCAGTCATGTAAGCTTCAGTCTTGGGTTCTACAGCGAGCTCAGCGTCCAGGATCTTCTCCACTGGCATCTCTTCATTAAAGCTGCAGCTGGATTCAACTTCATTGTCGCTCCTTTCTCGGCCACGCTGTCTCTCCTCCTGCACCGCTGCACATACAAAACATCACTATAAAATGAAACATCTCAATACCCTACTGAAAAAAATTGCATTTATTTTCCACACTGGTCACCCAGACATTTTCATGTTAAACAGCATTGCAATGTTATTACATTAATCCACCATAATTGACCTGGACCAGCATAGTAGTCCACACTGGGTTAATAATACAAAGTATAAAATCAAATCAATACAGGTTCACCTGCAATACTACATCAATCCATACCTTCTCTCTTCATCCCCATGGCCAGACACTTCTGATAGCGGCAATACTGGCAGCGATTACGCTGGCGTTTGTCTATCTGACAGTCCTTACTCTCTCGACACGTGTATGTGAGGTCTTTCCGGATGGTTCTCTTGAAAAATCCCTTGCAGCCCTCGCAGCTGTAAACACCATAATGTTTCCCTGTAAGAATAAGATCATAGATACAAAAGTTAAATCCTATTTACCAAGTCAATAGGCTTTATGCCCAGCTGCACTACTTCCTGAACTTCACCAAGCTCCTTGTTTCCTGTCTGCCATTATTGGACAAACTGATTAATCCAGGTGTGCCCGACCTCAGTAGTCACAACAACAATAATCAGACACACCTGGATTAATCAGTTTGTCCAATAATGGCAGACAGGAAACAAGGCATAAAGCCTATTAGGATAAGATTTGTCTTAAGTTAAAAGGATAGCCCCCCCCCCACAAACAAAGTATATACAATATCAATGCTATTCTACAAATGAAAAGAAATAGGAAATAATGTTGACTCCTTTACAATGAAAGTAAATTGGTGACTGAGATTGTCTGTTTCTAACATTTGGCATAACATCTTCATTTGTGTTTCATGAAAGACATATAGTTATACGAGTTGCATGACGTGTGACAAAATTTGTATTTTACGTGAGCTGTCGCTTTAAGGTGACTGAAGTTTTCTCGAGCGACTGCTTCTCAATAGAGAGTTTCAGCATGATGAAACATGCACGTGTGTGGGTACACTTATGAGGGCAGTTACCTGAGGAGCGGTCTCCACAAATGGCACAGATGTGTTTGGAGAGGCACCCCTGGCTGCCGCACGGGTAACCGCTTATGCCGCCCAGTCCCGGAGGAGGTTTAATGTCCTCTGAACTGCTCACACTGTTCAGAGAGTTCATCTGTAAGACAGGAGAGAGAAAACAATGAGAAAGAGCGAAGCTGTGACAGGACGTGTTTCTGTGCGCACCAGTTTCCTGCCACCTCGACGACCAAATTTGTTACCTGAGCACTTCCTCTTGGGTCACGTGACCTGAGAATGTTTGTGTATGGCTTCCGTTCATTCTTTTGGGCTTTAGGCCTTAACAGACATGAATGGTAAACAGATTTCAAAGAGTTCATGTAGAAGGGATGGGGAAATATTGCAACAATGGAATGTAAACTTTGTTTGCATATATGTGTCACTAAAGAGAAAGCGTCTGAATACTTCATCCTTTAAAGTGCAGAGATGACTGCAAGTCATTTGGTGGATGACTGTGGCTCAGTGTTTCCTGTAGCTCAGCTGGTGGAGCATTATGTTAGCAGCACAAAAGGTCATGGGTTCACACATACTAATAAAATGGATAGCTTGTAATGCAGTCCAATTGCTTTGGATAAGCACATCTGTATAGCTCCTGTATACATTAGCTCAGTGTTAGAGCATTGCGTTACCAACACAAAAGATCATGGGTTTGAACCCTGGGAAAACACATACTGATAAATAATTTATATCTTGCATTGTAAGTCACTTTGGATAAAAGAGTCTGCCAAATGCATAAATGTAAAATCTAATGTCTTCTAACACTGTGACACTGCGTGCAGGGTCATCAAAATATTGCTCTGGTAGGTTTTGAGGCAGGATCAGCTTTGGGGAAAATATTTAGGAAACATTTATGGTAGTATTTCTTTGGCAATTCTGTGAAGCAAAACATACTTCACTTACAATAGCTGTAAAGTGAGATTTTATTTTACTTTTCCATTCACCAGTAGAGGACAGCAAAAGCTTTAACAAAAGTGGCAAGTTTTATGAGCGAAACAAGATCATGGTCAAGTAGACAGAGCAGATCAATCTTATACAATTACACAGGCATGCCTAAAGAGAGAGAGAAAGGTCAAAGAACTGAAAAAAAAGAAAACTATAAAATTCCTTTATTGCTCAATAGCTGCTCCTTACGCTTAAAGGAAAACACCACAGTTTTTCAATATTTTACTATGTTTTTACCTCAACTTAGACAAATTAATACATTCCTATCTATTTTTAATGTGTACACTTAATCTTCGTACAGCGCCTCGTGAATGTGTTAGCATTTAGCCTAGCCCCATTCATTCCTTAGGATCCAAACAGGGATGATTTAGAAGCCACCAAACACTTCCATGTTTTCCCTATTTAAAGACTGTTACATGAGTAGTTACATGAGTAAGTATGGTGGCACAAAATAACACTTTAGTCTGGAGCCATAGGAATGAATGGGGCTAGGCTAAATGCTAACACATTCACGAAGCGCCGTACAAAGATTAAAAGTGCAATCATTGAAAAAAGATAGGTATGTGTTAATAAGATAAGAACAATAGTAAAATATTTTTAATAAAAACTGTGGTGTTTTCCTTTAACACAACATCATTTATCTTTCATACAATGTCACAACTTGCATTTTTCATGGATCTCAGCACTAGTTAATGCATATTTCATACAGTCTTTCCCTCCTTTAAACTTTGCAAGAAAACAGTATTAAGCTTTCATTTAAGCTGCCTAAAACGTCTTGCCCTTCAGGCTTTCAAGCCAAACACAACCATGCACTCATGTTAAGAGCGAGAAGTATTAATTTTGACACTCTCAAACCTTAAAGGGATAGCACCTTACATACACACACACACACACACACACATGCACATTTTGTGAGAGCGCTATCCTAAAACTGTAAGCATGTATGAGGCAGTGAGGCAGAAAGATGCTGTGAAGGTGATAAACAGCACGCATGCATTCATTCCAGTCCCCATCACCTTCCTTTAATCTGCCACCTATAGTCTATACAGTATATAATTAAAAGCCTTTGGGTCTTGATCACAAGAATAATTTCCACTACCGAGGTGTTGCTTCTCTCAGGTGAGACATTCACATAGGACGCTTTTTATTGCAAATTTTATGGTAGGTTTCCACAGCTTTCTAGAAGCGTGGCATATTGCGCCCGCTGTTCCGCAGCCTCAGCGCAATGATATCTCCCTCCATGTGAGCCAAGGTTATACTAGGGCTGTCCGTCACGCTACATTAGCTCTTTTTAGGCTAGACTAAACTGAATGGGCTGTTCTCCCTCAGGCTGAAGGGAGGCCCTGCAGAGGAAAGAAGAGATGCATTAAAAGAGCATTCTGCATTTCCCTCATTGACTGTTGTGCATACAGTCGAGGTTTGTCCTCAGAGCCCTGGACGTTAAAGAGATAGTCACCCAAACATGAAATTCTATCATCATGTTAGAACACAAAATGGGGAGTGTTAACGACCGACAGCCTCAGTCACCATTCAATTTCACAGCATACAATGGAAACAAATGGTGAGCGAAGCAGTGCATAACATTCTATTTGATATTCTTGTTTTTTTTAAAGGGGTGGTTCAATGGTATTTCAAGCATTCTGACTTATTAACACAGTTATAGAGTTGTTTCCTCATGCTAAACGTAGGCAAAGTGTCAAAAAAGCAGTTGGGCATGTTACAGAGTATTTCTGTGCCGGATGCACTTCACCAGGGTTCGTACAAGTTTCTGAAAGTTTTTTTCGATAACAGGTCCAACTGACGTTTCAGGGGTTTCTATACATACCACTTCTTTATATTGGGTACTTCCCCCGAAAAACCCCGCCCACCCCGTCAATCAGCGGGAGACGCTAGAACTTGCAAACATCTTTATCACGCGACACAGCTTTGTTTAATTTCAAAACTCAACAATGGCACGAAAGAAGAAAGTGTGTTTTTGGATGTAAGGAGAAGAAAGCCAGCCTTATGGAAACAATGGATATAGTTTATTATCCGGGGTAGCAGCGGAGTTTTGCGTGTGTGTTTGATGCGCTTGATTTTCCCAAACCGGGTCATAAGTTGCATGCGGTAAGTAAGACTTCGGTCTTATGTTGGAAATAGGCGCGTGCATATTATATAAATGACACGAACATGTAGTCATAAGTTATAAGTGTTGTATAGTGTTGCATGACTCGTACTCGCTCCTCCCGCGGTATAACTCCTCCTTCTTCATTTATTTGTACGTTATCGGAAAGATTCGGTAAAGCCAATCTTTTTTTTATAAATCTGATTAAACTAAAGACTTTTCGGAGATATATAAAGGATGTAATACTACTCTATAGGTACTCCAGATTAACATCAGAAATGCAGAAACAGCGTGTGTTACGTAAGTTTTAAGGAACAAAGAAAGTCTCATGAGTTTTAACACAGTATAGGTGAGTGAATTATGAAAGAATTTTAGTAGGTTTTTTTTGGGGGGAGGGGGGGTGAACTGTCCCCTTAAGAAAGTCCCATTACCTCTTATGACTTTGCCGAAATTACACATGCAAAGGGGCTGTTTATACAATCAGATCACAACTGAACGAGAGAGAGACACATTCACATTTATACCTGATGTTTTAATCCGTCTCTTTTGTCCACTTTCGACCACTTCTGTCCTGATTACTTTAACGGGGTGGTTTGTGGGCGAGTCGCTCTGTTTTCGTTTAAAGGGGACATTTCACAAGATGTCAGCTGATGTCAAATAAATCTTTGGTGTCCCAGAGTACATATGTGAAGTTTTAGCTCAAAATATCATATAGATAGTTTATTATAGCATGTTAAAATTGCCACTTTGTAGGTGTGAGCAAAAATGTGCCGTTCTTTGGGTGTCCTTTAAAATGCAAATAAGTTGATCTCTGCACTAAATCGCAGTGCCGTGGTTGGATAGTGCAGATTAAGGGGCGGTATTGTCCCCTTCTGACATCATAAGGGGAGACAAATTTTAATAACCTATTTTTTCACATGCTCGCAGAGAATGGTTTACCAAAACTAAATTACTGGGTTGATATTTTTCACATTTTGTAGGTTGATAGAAGCACTGGGGACCCAATTATAGCCCTTAAACATGAAAAAAGTCAGATTTTTATAATATGTCCCCTTTAAACGCAAGCTGGAGAAATGAGTCTGCTGCTTGTGTTGTTAGTAAACATACTGCAGACAGTTTTGTCCATGTATATGTAAGAGCTTTCCCTGATATTTCAGAGCAATTGATGACTTTCACACATTCGCAAAATGAAACAAAAATGAAAGAGGAGATGATCAGCCTCAATAAAAGCCTAAAGACCCTAAAGGGTTCACGCTAGAAGTCATGTCCGATGTAAAAACATTGTGCTCAGAGTCGGTACACCATCACACATTAGATCAATAAGCAAATAGTTGGCAGTCTTTTATGGCTGCTCGAACACATTTGACCACATGCACGTCTACACCACAAAACCAAATGCATTTTCGACTAGCTCTAAATCATGAATCAAGATCAGCAAGTGGACCATCTCAAAACGTTTTACACCCCATTTACACTTGTATATTTAGCATTGTCCACTTGTGATCCAGTCTACCACAATGCATCTTAAAACCAGATGTAAACAAGTCCCTCAAAAAAAGAAAAACACTAAGCTGGGTTATAGCGAACAACATTTAATCTCAATCTGGCCTTTCTGTGAAATTCTTGTATTATTGAGTGTGTACTTGTTTGCTAGCACAGTAGGTCATCTAATCTTTCTCTGTACTGTACCTGTGGACTGTGGAGTGCTCCATAACCCATTCCAGATGTGGTGGGCATGGACGCAGCGGGTGAACCCAGGGAGGAGGAGGTGATGACTGAGTAGGGTGACCCTATACCATTGATTATAGAAGAGTGGTGATGGGTCACCATGGAGCTGAGAGGAGGCTGGGATGGAGGAGAGCTCAGGTGGCTATGGGTCACCTGCAAAGAAGAACCTGAAAAAAAGACAAGATGGGGAAAAATGTCATGCATGTATGTCTTTGGCCTGTTCATGCTATTCCACAATTTTTTCTACATCGACTTACTTTATAAATATAAAAAAACATAAAGTGACAGTTTGACATTTTTATGAAAGAAATGCTGCGAGACATCTCGGTCATGAGGTTAATGATTGGTGGCATTTTCACAGTAGCTGAGGTCACAGGTGTGACTGAATTCAAGCACTCTGGGCTCATCACACATCAGCCTCATCTGAGTGCAAGATGTAGGCTGTTTCCTCTTTAATACATTACATAAACATGTTTATGTGACTCTTAATGTTTATATTGTTTAAAACGTGTGTACAGTACATCTTATTTGTTATCATTACGCTTAATTTTAATGCTTACATTAATAAAACGTTTTAAATGTTATAGTAAATGCCTTTATTATGTCAAAAATTATGTCATCATTTACTCACAGTTTCTTTTTTCTGTTGAACACAAAACAAGATATTTTTCTAAATTATGTTAAGCACACAGTTGACAGTAGCCTACCCATTGACTTTCATATTAGGAAAAGCAAATACTATGGAAGTTAATGTATGCCATCAACTCTGTGCCTCCATCGTTTCTCAAAACATCTTTTGTGTAAAAAAATAAAGAAACTAAAGGTCATCCTAAGGGTGGTTAATTGATGACATAAAATTCATTTTTGGGTGAACTATGCCTTTAAAAACAAAATCTTAGCTGCTTTGGTGGTCTTAGCTGGTCTTTCTAGCCAAACTGGTGTCTATCTGGTGTTCCAGCCTGGCCAACAAGTTACCAGCTGCCCCGAAACCAGCTAAGACCATCAATCCAGGTTAGGTTTGTTAAAGCTGTTTTAATAGAATACAATCAAAAGCTTCTATTTATCTACCAAACACACCTTTCAGCAAAACACTGCCTGGCTGTATAAAGAAGTTATGCATATTACAAATACACTGCAGCTTTCACACTGATTTTTACAACCAGCCACAATGCAATCGCTCATGTCAGTCGGCCCAAAACAAATGTTTTCCCTTACTCTAATTGTATTAAAAGGCATTACAGTGTATGTTTTCCAAACTTGTCTGTTCATCTTATGTGGGATGTTTTGTATAAAGTCATTTTAGATGGCCAGTGAGGTGTCCTCTGCACCCACGCACACTCACAAGTGAGATATGAGAGACGGGTTTCCGTGTCCTGGCGAGATTTTAGTGGTATTAACGCCATCTAAATGTCACATTCCAACCAGAAGGAACATCCATCCTTGGAACGACAGAGTGTTCATGTTCACAGCCGTAGTTGCTGCACGTGATGATCATTCGGTTTCTGGAACAACTTACAGTAAGGAGATCAGTATCCCTAATATAATCCTCTAGGCCTGAACAAGCTCCTCCAAACCACAACTTTGCATACCATGAATGCATGCCTCTCTAAAACGGATTCTCAAAAAACCCACTGACTGTTATAAGCATAACTTGCCCTATAAGACAAACAGTTATTATAAGGCTTTATTATAAAGTTTTCATCCTTAACAGACCTAGAGACGCAGCAATATTAAACAATTGTTTCTTTGAAAAATGATTTTAAAGCTCTGTTTGTTTTAGCATCCAGATCAATCTGACATAGCAACATTGGTTCAATCGATGGTGTGTGTTTGGGTTATCAGTTTGGCCAACCAAAGACAAACGGTAAGTGTACTTCAGAAATTTTGCTAATGGTGATGGCTCAAATAATGTTTATTTAACTTATTTAATTTTAAACAAGATTAAACAAGATATACATTTTTTTTTTATATTAACAGATAGTTATATCCATCAAACGGTTGGATAATAAACAACCCCAAATTATCAATGTAACCAACAAACACAGATTCTGGAGCACATAGCTCTAATTATTATACAGCATGTATACACAGTATAACTTATCATCTTAAATTGGATCGGTTTAAATAGAACTGTTCACTTGATTATTCAGCATGTTATTGACACCGTTCTTCTAAATGGCCTCTACTGCAAAGTCACAACGCATCAATTTTGTTCTGATTTTTAAATAAATAAATAAAATTGCACATTGCACTAACTGCCACCTATTATTAGCATAGTTTATTGACCAGCTTGTTTCTAACACATATCCTGATGTATGTATAGTTTGTGTGTTACTATCAGCACTGTATTCAGCTGCATGAGCGCGATGTTCCCATTTCCATCTGTTGAGCTTTCACACTCGGAACAAACGTGCATGACAGATGATTGGCCTGTGATTGGCTTAATGTTAGTTCACTTAATTCTAAGTAACAAGCCAATGAACATGCGTGGGAATGAATTTATAGGTATTAAGTAAATTATTTTTACTATTATTATATACTGCCAGATATACACTGTCCTATATGTCACATTATAATAACAGATAGCATTACGTATTTAAGAAAAATTAAATGTAATTATTCTAAAGACTCCCAGTCTTCTTAACAACATCCGGTTCATTAGCAGTGATTATCTTAACTGAATGCTGTCCCATCTACAGACTGTTTTTTTTTCAGAAACAGCACAGAAAATCTGCTAATATCACACACAAATCGCAAGTCTGTGAATCAACAGCTATCATAGCAATGAAAAGATTTTAATAAACGTTATCTCTTTTGGTACTACTTGGTTAATTCTTTTTAGGAAAAGATACTTGGATCTTAAAGCTATGGAGAGGGGGTCCTGAAACAATTTCCCCTGGGGGATGTGTGGCAGAGTGATGCTGGATTACCTACTCAGATTAAGGAGATTATCATATTGTGAATCACAAGAGAACTGGTTAACTGATGCAAGACAAAAATCTGATAATAAGGGTGTCTTTCTAAATGTCAGAGTGGGAATGCATGCAGATTTGGCTTTGTGGTTGTGTCTTTAATTAAATGTTTTGACAGTCAAGCTACTATCAAATCTGTGAAATGTATTAATTGTTTTAGGAATCTATAGAATTTTAATTAGAAAAATATGAATCAATAATACAGAGAGTGGTGCTTATTTGTTTGTTTTTTAAAAGTTCCTAAAATAAATTGCTATTTAGTAGTGACCTTGCATGCACTCTCAGAAAATTACACGAATGCTGTAACGGGGGCAGTACCCTTTAAAAAGGTCCTAATATGCACCCTATAGGCACACATATGATATACTACGCTTTTTAGGTAAAAATGTGCTTTATTTGAAAGGTCACCACCCCAGTGACAGCTTTTGTACCATTTTCTGAGAGTGTGGGATGCGAAACAGCCAACATCATCAAGGATAACGTGGGTCATCTGGAACATAGTTCATGTCTGAAACTAGCCTTGGAAGAGCCTGTCATAATTGGGGCAGAAAGAAGGTCAATTTGATTAGCAAGCTAAATAACAGTTCGGCCTGTGTTGAAGGTAGTCACCATTAATGGCCAGGCTTTTTGGACTGAATGTTATCTAATGGATCAGGTCATCTGTGTTCAAACTTGTTTTGTGCTGGTCTAAAATAGCGACAGTCTACTTTTAATGCAAGCAGACATTCAGACTTTTTGACATTATTCAAAGCAATTGCGGCATCACAAAAGTCAACAAACACGGGTAAGACAGCAATGATTTCCAGATTCTTCTTAAGATGTGAAAACAAAACGGCAACAATTGCAATTAGTGAAGAGTGAATAGGACATCACAGCCTTTACCTGGAGGCCAGTATAAACACAAGTAAGAAAGGGGTCTTTAAACACCAATAACACAATACTGGTCTTCTACTGAAACATCAGCTGACCTGTAGTTACAGTACAACACTGCTTTCCTTACTTTATTAGAAAATGCACACAAATTTTCCTTTACTTACTTTATATATTTATGGATGATAAAAAAAGTATTGGAGGACCAGGTAATGAATAAATCATGTTACCCTCATTCTTTCTTCATTTTTGAAGTATGCCATAAATGACAATACTACCAGTCATAACATCATTAACCTTTCAAGTTAATTTTTAATGACTAATAGAGTGACTAATTAATATCTCTTATTTTGATTATGTTGCTATTTTAGTTGTTTTGTGGCGAAAATGACGTGGGCGTGAAATGATGCAATAAATTCAGGTAGCGCGCACAACTTATCGCGAGACGCAGATAAACTTCAAATAAATGGACATTGAGTTCACAGGTTGCCATTGAACACAAATTTAAAGGTAAATATAAAAAAAACATCAAAGCGGGTGTTAGTAAAGGAAAAATGACTTCAGGGTCGATGTTATACGATGTAACAAGTACGGTCGCTTTCTTTAAATGTTCAAACACCTTCAACCCAGAGTCCGGATAATTTAATAGGTGTGATGATGAGCAACATTTCAGCACTAAGTCAATAATTTTAGGCTTGAAATAAGCCCGACTATGCTCATTCATTTCAGTGCTGTTAATAAATCACATTTACATTTATTTATTTGTTTAGCAGACGCTTTTATACAAATGAGGGAGAATTCAATATTGAACTAGTACTCCATACTTAACTACACAATTAAAGATGTACAATATGCTTATTGTACATTGTTTATTTAAGTCTACTCAACTTGATGACTGTGACAAAATGAAATAATCATAACTGCATAACAAGCAGAGTAATGGAAAATCCACGTTCCACTTGTCAGTATCGTGACATCAGATCTGTTGTGAAGTTACTCGTGACCGCTTGATCCTGTTTGGGGCAATCTTGGGTTGTCATAGACCTTTTGTAAACTGGCTACAAAATCAAAACTGTTGTCAAATAAATAAACCAGGACATACTGCTGTCCAGATACCAACTGAGAGCCATTAATAACTACTCGACAGCAAACTGTTTAGCAAGAGGCGCTCTGGAAAGCTATAAATTACATAACCGCAATTAAAGTGCCAACCCCTGACCCTGACTGAGAGGCACAATCTTTATCACCTGATTTTAACATTGGCACTGGTTCCAAGTCAATACACATGACACGACTGCGCCGATAACTCAAACAAGTACAATTTATGACCATATCGTACAAAGTCCGTCAAAAGAATTCGTAGTTCAGATAAGGCAGAGCATGGGGGGACTCAGAAACAGACGCGTGCAAATGAAAGAACGCGGACCTGAGAAGGAAAAGGAAAACAAAACTACTAAACACTTACTAAGATGTAGATACGTGTCGTTATTATCCATGTTTTGATGAATGTAAAAAAAACAATCCAAATATCTTGTAAAGTCTCTTGTTTTTCCGCGCTGGACGGCAGCATCTCCCCGCTGCTGTCCGCGATCTGACTGAGTATTCGCTGCTGCCACAAGAGGGGCCCCGCCAAGGGGGTGGCGAGGGCCAGACCTCTTCCAATGACAGCCTACTAAAATTGCAGAAATTAGAAATGTAGGAGACAAAAACAGCATGCGGTTGTATACTCAATAATAATGGATCAGACGTCATTATTTACGCAATTAAGATACATTAAAATGATTTGTCTTAAGTCCACATTAGTTATCGTTGGAAACCAAATACTTGTATGCAATGATGTATAAGTATACAGGGCGAACAGAAGTATAATGCATCATACACAGACTAGCTACCCTGAAAGAAATGTTTTGAAAAGTTTGATATTTGGATAAATGTAAATGAATGCTAAAAGTTGATAAACGTTCACTGATTTAAATATACAGCTTAAAGTACAAGTAAGTCATCAATGGAAGGTGCTTCACCTAATAAAATAATAAAATATATAATAATGTACTAGTTTAAAATAACCAAATGTAAAGATAAAACATAATGTGTTCAATAATTTTAACAGCTTACATGTTATCCTATCAATTAACTATTTTAAACTAGCCCTATTATTGGCAAGTACAATGGTCAAGGCATTACAATAATAGGCCATTCCTTGTGCACAAACTACCTAGTAAAAGATCTGCTGACCATGGCCTTTTGAGAATTTGGAAAAATTCTCCAAATTCCAATCTCTCATTGCCGACAAGGCTAACAGAGGGTCCGAAGACCCCTTGACGCCCCCCAGGAACTCTTTAGAGTGAGGGGTCATTTAAGGGTGAGCTCCCACTACCTCAGGAGGTTATTCAGAAGTCACCAGCATTCAGAGTCTTGAACTCCTGTTTAAGGGGGACACCGAGAGTGTTAGTGATGACCACTCTGTCAGTCCATGAGCTGGGCTGTCGAATGGGAAAAACACACTGGCTCCCATCCTTGTAAAAACACAACATAAAAGAACACAGGGGGATGCTAACAAAGATGAATGGCTTCTCTTCCAACTCATTCCACACTAATCAGGGCCTTTTCATTTGTTCCCTGTTAGATAATGTAAATTTGTGGAGTCAAAGAAAGGGACTAAAAGGACAATTTATCAACCGCCCTTTTATCCCTCTAATGGAGCCACATGTTCCAAAGCATTAGAATCGCCCTGAGCTGCAAAGTATATTAGCGATGAAAAGAAGGGTAACAAGAATGAGGATTATATTTCAATGAGAACACGAGCAACATAATGATTCCTGGTGATGTTTTTAATCCGATTGCTTTCATTAACAAGCAGAACGGCAAACACAACACAAAGTGGCGCATGCTTTATTCAAAATGCACAGACGTTTAGTTGTACGGCTAATGAAAATATGAAATTTACAAGAGATCGGATGGTCAGTGATTTAGAGAAGCTCTAAATCACTGCACGTATAGGAGAAGGATCGGAGAATTATCTTGGTGTTTGTCTACAACAATGGCTGGCAATGGACCATTCAGTTGCAGAGTGTTGGGGACCTCACCCTTGCAATCATCTATCACCAGTTAAAAGCACACTGGCCCACCCCTTAACCTAACAGTCAATGAGCTGAGGCCAGCCAGGAGAAATGAGCACAGTCTGGTCATCTCTCCCTCAGACAACAGACCATGTCTAGGGGAACCATGTGGCAAATACACACATAGAGGTCCCCACGACTAGATAAATGTGCCACTGTTCTCTAAAGAACTGTTCATTTAGCCACAGCTTTGGTCCCATGATATGTCACATCTCTCAAATGTACCTAACAGTAAGCGCATCTTCACCAGAATGGTTTCACAGATCAATTGTCTAAATACAAAGCCCAGGCCCAATAACTGGCTTGTTTTGAGTATGATTTAGTAAATTTATTTTGCATTTTTTTAACTATTCCTTAAAAAAGATATTTGTTTTACCTGGTTTTTGAGATAAACTAATGCCTGTTTGTGACACTTGTCATTTTTATCTGACCAGTTGAAATTAAAACCTGTTTAAGATGCATTTGCCCTCTATGCTCTACTGATCATATCATAGGATTGTGTGCGTGACGTGTGTGTGTGTGTTAGGGAGACCTCCATCTGTTATACACTCATTAACAGAGCCCCCTCATGTTTTAATCAGTGCCCAAACGCAAACCACGCCCGTTCACACACACATGGACACACACACACACTGCCCACAACGGTTTGACATGGCCAACACAGCCACATCAAGTATCATCAATCTCAAAGGTCATTAATCTCCGAGCACAAAAGCCGAACGTGCTGCATATTTTTGGTGTGAAACTGCACAACATTTTGATCAAATCACACCAAAGCAGCATGCCAGATCTATTGTGTGTGAAGTGCAAACGGATGATTTGAGCTTTATTTTTAATGATCTTGTTTAAAGCTATAGAAGAAAGCATCAATCAAAATGTTATTTACTGGTCAACTATGGCCTTCAGATGTCCAATAAGAGGCCTGACTTTTGTTGCACACTGATCACTGTGAGTATAAGATGAAAATTTAAATTACTGATCACATTTCAAGACAGCGTAAAACACTAAAACTCAAAACTTCAAAATGAACTATGAGATGAATTTCCTAATATAAATGTCTATCTGAGGTTGCTCTGATGCCCTGCAAACTAGGTTAAATGTCCTCTGACGTAAATGTCCTAACAAAGTGTTTTGTAAGAGTTCCCTTAAATGTCCCACAACCAATTTGTTTAAAGAATTTGGACGTGGGACGAAGACTTAAGCAACACAGCGGCTGCAGATGAGCTCCAGAAAGTACTGCCGGTGTTACATCACAAATGGCGTCCTGCTGCTCTTTCGCCACAGGATGTGCGTAATAAATCTTACTCAAGACGATTGACAGAAGAGCACATGGGACCTGACCCTGACCCATGACACTGATCGACATGTCAGTATCAAACATAAAAACATAGAGACTGTGGTATGTTTTCGAAGAAAAGCATTGTAATACAAAATGGACAGCAACAAGAGTACGTTCCTATCCCACCACTGATGTGTCTCAAATGTGTCTCAAAATACGAAAAAAATATAACTATGTATAATTAGATATAAAGGAAGTGTTAAAACATCAGCCTGGAAAGAAGTAGTGAAAGTTTGTAAATAATTTTGGCAAATTGATGATGAGACACTTTCCAGAGTTAAAAAAAACCCAAATCACCGCGTGTTTATAGTTCAGATATATAAATAGAAAAATAGGAAAGAACAGAGTGAACAACAAAACCGTATTACACAATAGTTGATTAATCAAACTAACCCAATGCAGGAACACACTTGGCAATGAAGTGCTCATTTCTTGAAGCACTGAAATAGAAACAGCTACTGCAAGGCAACCCCTAGTGAACTTCTGAGAGGAAGCAACAGGACAAAATCAATTGTGCCTTATAGGAACACAGGCACAAGAGTCAGGGGTGCCAGGTGAGAAGAGCTATTTTGATCAAGGCTCAACATAAAGGACTGCCCGGTGGCCCGTGGCCAGTGTGAGAGACGCTCGGGCCCGTAAACAGTATTGTCACTTGTCGGATCGGCCAGTTTATCTGTATGTATTATTATACGATGTTACCATCAAGACACATTTTAAGCGTTGCCAACGGTAACTTCTCAGCAATGTCATGAGGTTTCTCCTACCTTATTGGTTGTTGTGGACGCTATTGTGTGTGTGTTGTGTTTCGTCAACTGGTAGGACAAAAAGACGTTAAGATGACTGCGCTCTCTAATTACGAGGCCAAACAAAAACATATTTTTTTAACATCTTGGAAGCAGAGATTTACAGGGGTAAAACACAACGAAATAAATTATGCAATTTTTTGCAGTTTGCCATCAGTTTCCATGTAAAGCAGACAAGTTGGGAGCCTTTTGTTTGCATGGTGTCTAAAAGGGTTGCCGATAACCCTTCATCTGGTCCACTGAGCTTAATGACAAGACGTATGAATGAAGAGAATTTTAAGTGCACTGAGAGCATATTAATAACACTGTTTTATTAATATTGGTTTATTATCTACCCCCAACTACTGATCCTGATAAAAGTATTGTGGAATTTCAGAAATAGAGTTTACATTTAAATTTGCCAATTCTTTTTACAAATGATGAAAAAATGTATATGTGTTCAATTATATTTGACTTTTGAAATATTCTTTTAAATATGTGACTCTGAAATCTTTGTTTGGTGGGGCAGTGAAAATGTTGGCAGAGCAATTAAAAACCTAAACCACTGGGCCAATTGGGCCAGGTCAGTATAAAAAATTATTTGCGTTGAGCCCAATTGATGCTTCTAATTTTAAATAAGAGCTCTGGTAAAATCATTTGCATAAAGAACCACTATGAAGTCTGACAAGATTCAAGCTTCTAGAACGTTTTATATGTCATATATCTAATATATGTTTGTGCAAATGTAAGAAACCTCTTTGGCACTTTCAACACAAAATTGAGTTTTCCCTAAAAGTGTGGCTATGGGAAACTCACTTCTGTGAATGGACTACATTTGAGGCGAACCATATGAATAGAAAAATTAAGCTATTTCCTACAGAGCATATAGTATTAAATATTGTACATACATTTGTAAATTAGAAATATAAGTTTTCTGGGTATATTTTTGTTCTGAAAACACCATATAAAGAAAGTACAGTGAGGTCTCAGACCACATTAAAGGGATACTTCACCCAAAAATTACAAATCTGTTATCATTTACATACCCTCATGTTGTTCTAAACCTGTATGAGTTTCATTATTCTGTTGAACACAAAAGGAAGAAATGATGGTAAGCACATGGTTGGTGGTACTCATTGTATTCATAGTATTTGTTTTTCCTACTATGGAAGTCAAATGGTACCGTCAACTGTGTGGTTACCATTATTTATCAAAATAGCTTATTTTGTGTTCAACAGAAAAAAGAAACTCATACCGGTTTAGAACAACATGAGGGTGAATAAATGATGACAGAATTTTTATTTTTGGGTAAACTATCCCTTTAATGTAATCTCAGACTTCACTGTACTTTTAGTAATACTTTATTTTATGGTGTCTTTGTTACACATGCTACATGTAATTATTATAGTAATAACAGTTAATTATGCATGATTACATGCAACTAACCCAAACCCTAATCCTAACCCCAACCCTATAGTAAGTACATGTTGTTAATGATTATTACTTAGTACTTAAATGTATAATTACACTGTAACAGTGATGCCATCAAATAAAGTGCGACCATACTTTTATATGGTGTTTTCAGAACAAAAAATACCCCCAAAACTTTTATTTCTAATAATTTACAAATGTATTTACAATATTTAATACTTTATGCTACATAAAAATAGCTTCTTCTATAAGTTCTTATCTAACCTGCAAGAAAGTTTTGTGATTTTGAAAAATAAAATTTAACAAACATAATGGCATCTAAGAAATATTTACCATTCTTACTATTTTTAGGTCACTAATCAAGTTAATACATTTGTGCAAACTCTTTTGTATAAAATCTCAGACTTTCCTTAGTCTATTAAGACACCATTTATTTACTTTAGGATATTTTTTAATCATGATATCATAACATGGATCATCAACACAACATGTGCCACATTCATGTAAATCAGTCATGTTGTTATGCTGATAATATAATTAGCTGGGAAAGACCAAAAAAATAATTTGAAAGTTATAGAAAAAATACCACAAAGCATTAGGGCAACTCCATGCAAAAGTCAACCTTATCATTAAAAGTAAAGTTTTAACTCAAAGTTTTTAACCATATTGATTTCTCAGATGTCTATATTTGGTGGTTTAAATTGCCATGAAAAGTCTCTGTTACATTTTTTAAAGTTTTTTTTAAATTCTCATTTCTAATGATTAAATAAGTGCAGATATCAGAATTGTCATGTCCATAACAAGGAAATGTCACATCCATAAAGTTGTATCTTCCTCATAAATTTGCATAAAAGATATAAAAAATAAAATAAATATTAAATGTTCTTTGAAGAACCAACTTTTCTTTATTTGTTGCGTATTGCTTCTGGTTTGTGCCTTTTAATTTACAGAACAAAGTATGTTGTCTTCCAAAAAAGTATTTTTCGTCACATATTTTTGTGATGTCTGGACTCTATCATCAGGGATTTTGGAAAATGTAAACAGATAGTTCAAAAGATTGGTAATAAAGTCTTTGAGAATTTATATTTCAATTTTGATTGCAAATGTCACATGTCACCTCCATAAGGCTGAAATTGTTCAGTGTTAGACTTTTGGACCAAACATTACAGATAAATTAAATATTTTCTGCATCTGTTTTCCTATATCGTGTTTTATTTCTCATGGAATATATTAAGGCAAGGCAGAACATTCAATAATAACATATACTTTTCATTATCTAACACTCTTCTGTTGCAAGAGCAAATTATGTTTTCTAGTTGAGGTCTTAATGTCTCAAGCAAGTATGAAGGATGCTAAAGAACTGAAGTGAAGTATTTGTAGTACACAGATGCTTCTTTCCAAGAAATTCAGTTCTGTGTTTCTTTAAGATCTTAAATCCTAAATCTCTGCGTTTGTGGGTCTAGACGAATTCAAGATGCTGAGACAAATTTCTGATGCTCTTACAAAAATCAATAACCCTAATCATTATATGACAGCCAGAAGGCAAAAGACTGCATTTAGACAAAAGAAAAGATGATCAAAATATGTTTCATCTCAACTGGAATTAATAGGATATTGCTGTGATGCTCTGTAAATGCTCTGCATCTTATTCTAGGAAAGACGTACAGAAACAGGTTGGGCACGGATTCTGAGGGACCATGTGAGGTTAAGATGGACTTGTCCTGAGAGGACTAGTAAGATTAAGGCACAGGCATCTGTGTAATGTTACAGTGACTTGTTTATGTGTTATTTAACATTGCATAATATGTCATAAGATATTCTTCAGTAAAAACCTATTGTTGCCCAAAATCTCTTGCAGCTTCCTCTACAAGTTAGTGTTTAAAAACACATTTACTGTATAAAGCACAGGAAATATATTTTAATTATGCATTGTGTTACAGAAAATGTTATATAAGAGGTGTAAAACACAGACTTTGAATGACATAAGATGCAGTGGACTGAACTCCTTCACTCTTGTTTAAATGTCATAGTGTTGGCTTTCATGGATCTCATGCAGGACAACTAAAAGCTCAATGAAAAGGTAGAACTAGGTTAAGAAACATCATAGAAACTTGATATGATGTACAGAATAGTTAAAGCTCAAATCAAGCTCATGTTCTCAAGGAACTCTAGGCTGAACATATCTGACAGCAGATCTTACTACATCAGCAAAAAGGAGCAAAATATAAGTAAGTCAACAGAGAAGGTTTTCCATATGCAAGCTACTGTCAGTAGTGTCCAGGGGAAAATAATATCTGGCTGTACTTTTAAGAAATAATACAGTTATTTTTTAGAGATTTATCTATTTAAGTGTATGTATTAAATATATATTATATGTGACTCTGTACCACAAATGACCGCCAGTCATAAGTAGCACAGTAGGCCTATATTTGTGGCAAAAGCAATATACATTTTTATGCCAAAAATAATTAGGATATTATGTAAAAATCATGTTTCATTATATTTTGTAAATTTCCTAGCGTATCAAAATTAGTTTTTTTGTGAGTGGATGCATTTGCTAATGACATAATTTGCAGAACTTTAAAGACATTTTGTTAAATATTTTTTGTGCACCCTCAGATTCCAGATATATCTTGGCCAAATACTGTCCTATTCCAACATACCATATATTAATGAAATGCTTATTTAATCAGCTTTGATTTATTTTATGTATTTTTTTTTGTGGTCCAGTCACATATTGATATGGATTTTTGTTTTGATATAATCAATATCAATCTGAAGTGTTTTAACATGCTATAAAGATGTTTAATTAAGAAAATTAAATCACCTTAACAGGAATTGCAGGACTTTTATTCCTCCTGAAAAAGCAACCCTAAGAGGTAAGCTGGTTTTAGCTGGATTAGCCGGTTTAACAAGATGGTTTTTGTAGGAGGTTCTTGACCACTTTTTTAGCTGGTCAAGCTGGTCTTAGCTGGTCAGATTGTAAGACCATGCAGAGCACCAGCTTGGTCAGAAAGAAAGAGCAGCTTGATCAGCTTTACCAGGCTGGGAGGAACAGTTTAAACTACTTCAATTAATCTTAACCCAGCAAAAACCAGACAACCACCTTAGGCTGGTTTAGTTGTGTTTCTTTAAATGACCCCCCCCCCATATTTACAGCGTAAATCTAAATATTTCCTGATCTTACTCTTGACGCCTTCTAGTGGCCATTCGAAGCAATATCATATTTTTGCCCGGAACCAATACATTTATTCTTCGTTTCCACCGACCCGTTTATTTTACAGGACCACTGTATTGACAACAGTAACACGTGAGAAAAGCAAAGATCAGGCTACAGTAAGTTATTAAGATTTGATTTGAAAAAGTAAATTTATATTTAATCTCTTAATTTTAAATATTGTCAGCAATGGCGATATGCAGTAAGACAGTACATTAATACATCAGCAACCTATTGCTAAATGTATTTGCATTTCTACTTGGTGTTTGTATTATTTTTAATTTGTAATTACTTTTAATGCATTGATTAAAAATAAGGTCTTCTTACCCAGTAAATAATGATAGCAGTGGAGGCTGGACTGTATATCGGATCTGTGTCCGATCTAAAGGACGTGCAGATGTTAACAGATGCAGGTATAACGCATATACTGACCGTTGACTCGGATGAACCTGCTCTTACTGGATTTCACACGAAATTTGTCCGCGCTCTGGATGATGCATCTACAGATCTCCTTAGCAAACTGGATGACTGTGTCAGCTTCATAACGGAGGCTCAGACACAGTCTGAACTATCTGCTGTTCTGGTGCATTGGTAGGTTTAGTACTTTGCAAACACGTTTATTATAAAATATAATGTTTAGTGTAATGTTAATGTGCAAGCAAATACATGGAAACGTCATGCATTTCATATGTATTTATATGTTATTGATCATTGCTGAGCATTCTTGATGACTAACTTGATAGAAAGCATTGGAAAATTGTATACATTTTTTGTGTTTGTTGTTAATCACTTTAGTCAACAGTTGCCTTTTGTACACATCTGAAATTAAACTTATTTTTCTTCTGCAGTCATGTGGGGCAAAGTAGAAGCGCTGCTGTGGTGACAGCTTACTTAATGAAAACACAAGGCCTGAGTTTACAAGATGCATATACTAAACTACAAAACCTAAAGCCTGATGTAAAGTGAGTATGTTTTATTGCTTGTTTTCCCGCTGGAAAGTTTGTCATTAAGGTTAAAAATGTGCTCAGAGATTTGTGACACATTTCTCTTATTTTGTTAGAATGAATGAAGAGTTTATGGACCAGCTGGCTCTTTTCGAATTAATGGATTGTAAAGTAGACACCACAAATCCCTTATACAAACAGTTTAGATTAAAGAAAATTACAGAGAAATATCCAGGTAAGTATGTATAGTTCATTACTTTAACTTACCTACACTTTTGTTTAATAGATCAAAAATGTCTGGTGTGTTTTTACATTTACTTGCAACAATTTACTTGCATTTAAAGTTTTCAAGTATGTGTAAATTTTTTACACCCTTAGTGTAAGTGTTAAAGGTCCCGTTCTTTCTGATGTTTTGAAGCTTTGATTGTGTTTACAGTGCGCAATATAACTAAGTTTATTTTGAACTAAGTCTTTAAGGCGAGCATGTAGAAGAGCAGAACGCAAATGGAAAAGCGATAAGCTACAAATATCCTATGAAATGCTGTCAAACTCTCTCAGTGTTTTTCAGAAAGCTATGTCATCTGCTAAAGTATTTTTCCAATCTAATTTTGAAAAATCATCACAGCCCAAAAGCCTTATTCTCTGTTTTAAACTCTGTTTTAAATCCACCTGTAAATGTGTTTGTCAATCCCTCAGTATCACTATGTGATGGCTTCTCAAGGTTTTTTGTGAGAAGATCACTTCTCTAAGATCTCAGATACAACCATTTGCTGATGTATCACTTGAACTGTGCTATTCTTCAGCTACATGGAGTGCTTTTGACCCAGTTTCTCTTCTGTCACTCAGAGAAATTGTTGATCTTCTAAAGCCCTCCTTCTGCTCTCTTGATGTTCTCTCTCCCCATATTTTGAAGCAAACCTTTGAATCTGTTGGAGTGTGTTTGGTGTCCTTTTTTAATAAATGTCTGAGTACAGGGACTATCCCTGATTTACTAAAACAAGCTACTGTTACACCTCTCCTTAAGAAAACTTCACTTGATGATAAAGATTTCAATAGTTTTCGACCTATTTCAACACTTCCTTTTATTACAAAAATGTTGAAGAAAACGGTTCTTAATCAACTTCACACTTTTCTTAACTCTAATCAAATGTTTGAAACTTTTCAGTCTGGTTTTAAACCTCTGCACAGCACGGAATCTGCTTTATTAAAAGTGTCTAATGATATTCTGTTAGCGACTGATGCTGGTGACCCTGTGATCCTAATACTCTTAGACTTAACCTCGGCTTTCGATACAGTTGATCATAAAACTCTCTTATCCCGACTAGAATTTAATGTGGGCATCCAGGGAACTGTCCTTAGCTGGTTTAGGTCCTATTTAACAAATAGAAGTTTTTCCGTTAAACTCAGTAATTCCTCTTCCTCGCCAATCCAACTCTCCTGTGGAGTGCCGCAGGGATCTATTCTAGCTCCTATTCTCTTCTCTCTATATTTACTTCCTCTCGGCTCCATTTTCAGAAAACATTTCACTGTTATGCAGATGATACTCAAATTTATTTTCCTCTGAAACGAAACAAAGACTCGGCTGTTAATTCTCTTTTTGCATGCCTAGAGGAAGTAAAAATGTGGTTCTCTCAAAATTTCCTATTTTTAAATGAATCCAAAACCGAGGTTATTGTCTTTGGCCCCCATGATAATTTTAATTGCAGTGGCATTGCTCTGGACTATCTTCCCCCAACTTCTTCTTGCGTTAAGAATTTAGGTGTTCTCTGGGACCACAATCTCAAATTTGATAAACAAATAAATGCGCTGATTAGCTCCTGTTTTTTCCAGCTACGTCTTCTCTCTAAGGTCAGATCCTCTCTCTCTGAGAAAACCTTAGAGATCGCTGTCCATGCGCTTATTACATCGAGGTTGGATTATTGCAACTCCCTTTACTATGGCATATCCAAACATTCTATTGCCCGTCTTCAATTAGTACAGAATGCTGCTGCAAAGTTCCTCAAAAGAAAACGTAAGTTTGATCATGTTTCACCGATCCTAAAATCATTGCATTGGTTACCGGTGCATTTTAGAATTGAGTTTAAAATTCTTGTATTTGTTTTTTAAATCTATTCACAATCTGGCACCGACGCATTTGTCCGACCTTCTCCGTCCTCGTAATCCCTCACGAAACCTGAGGTCTGGTGATCAGGGACTTCTGTTTGCCCCTAGGGCACGGTTAAAGAAAAGAGGAGATAGATCTTTTGCGGTTGCTGGGCCTAGGCTGTGGAACAGTCTCCCCATTTACATTAGAACAGCTCAATCTTTAAATGCTTTTAAATCCTCTCTTAAAACATATTTTTTCTCTTTAGCTTTTAACTCAATGTGATTGCTTGCTATGGAATTGCTTTTTATTTCTGTTTTTCTTTTATTGTCTATATTGTTCAGCACTTTGGTCAGCCCTGGTTGCTGTGTTTAAACGTGCTATATAAATAAACACAAGCTTGAAACTTGAACTTGAAGTTCATGTTTCACATGTCAAAACGCGGTATTTTTCAAACAATATACTTATCTGTATACCGCTGTTTTCACTGTCCTAAAACGGGTATTGATTTTCATCAATCCAGAGCTCCAGAATGTTCCAAAAGAAGTGTTCGCTGTTGACCCTGCCCAAACCCAGAATGCAGAGGCTGTTTACAGATGTAGAAAGTGCAGGTACATTTTTTTTGCACATTTATAAACTTTCCAAAGTTCCGAACAACAAATGCGAATGGCATGAACAAATATGACATTGTTCGCATTTGTGCTCTGATCCAAAAGGCGGACACTTTTCCGCCACTCCAGCATTTTGAGTCACTGCGTGGGAGGCGGAGCTTCAGCATTCTCTCATAAAAAGACCAAGATAGTGACCCCTACACATGAAGAGCAGACACAGTGCACATCCTACTTCATAGAGCCAGTGCAGTGGATGGAGCAAGCCTTGCTGGGTGTTATGGATGGACAGGTAATACCCAACTATCTTCACACATCTGGACTGAAGCATATATTATAAAATATTTAAATAAAGATGTCTTTATTGGGTGATATTATGCTTTTTACAGATTTGATATCTGTTTTTTCTGCTAGGGAGGTCAGAGTTCAAATACTCTGTTATTATATATCTGTTATTCATTAGTTTTTGCTTTGTATCTACTGTATATGGATGCATCTTAACACAAATATATTCTTTTTTATTCTTGTAGCTTTTGTGTCCCAAGTGCAA
The DNA here is from genome assembly GCF_030506205.2 of Paramisgurnus dabryanus. Taxonomy (NCBI): domain Eukaryota; kingdom Metazoa; phylum Chordata; class Actinopteri; order Cypriniformes; family Cobitidae; genus Paramisgurnus; species Paramisgurnus dabryanus. Next base: position 23,000,087 of record NC_133342.1, on the reverse strand, counting down.
CTCAAAGCTGGGCTCCTTTAACTGGTATGGTGAACAGTGTTCATGTGGCCGCTGGGTGACACCGGCCTTCCAGATGCACAAAAACAGAGTGGATGAAATTAAATACATCAGTATATGTCCACTCAAATAACCCACAAATAATCATTTGTATGACATGCATGGGATTATTTTGTTATCGTTAAAAAGAATGGAAATGGAAAAATATTGAAGACAACAGTGTTGTAATATATGTTTAGATACATCAATATTTTTCATATATTTTATAAATACAGATTAGCACAGTGCTTTATGTGAACGCAATTTGTTTTTGCATGGAAAGCACTGATTCCATCTATCTATTTGCTTCTGATTAAATTTGTGTTGGTCCTTATTCATTTTTAAGAACTGACAAGCATTAGTGATTGTCTCTTTCAAATAAATCATTTCTTAAGTTTAATCTTTATTCAAACCAAACCTTATATTTTGAAACCTTGCACTATAACAGTAGAAGATCCTTCCACTGGGTGGCATCCTATAACCAGGATTGCAATTAAGCCTGATTGCATTGGTCCTGTCTTGACACTATACTAGCAAAAGGTCTTTGGATTTCACTGCTGATGAATCTAGTAGTTTTAGGTGACATTATGTATCTGACTTTACGCTCTACTACTAAATCAACAGTTATAGAAAAACAGGTCTTGGTGTTTGAATTGAGCCTTTTTTGCACTTATTCAAAAAGATGTTGAAGTTGCTTTCATTTTATGTAGTAATGTGTTCATAGAGAGTCACTGTGGGTGGTAATGGCATGGAGTTGTGAGATCCTGTTGTTTTTATGAGGGTCATATCCTCTATGTAATGACTTGTACTCTTTCTCTGTGAAGTGTAAAGTGTATCTTTGCTTCGGTGTGCCAGCAAGACGAGAGAGAGAGAGGCTTTATCATTTAGGAGTAGAGCAGGATTATTTTAGGAGTCAAATATAAGTTAAATATCAATGTAACTGAAATCAAGTGGTTCTTTGTGCTCCAGCTCAACCGTTGAAGTGGGCTCAGGCCAACCCAGTGGGATTGAAATCATGGTTGCAGGCTCCTTTCCCAGAATTAGCAGCTATGCTTGATTGGTTGTCATGATGAAGGTGTGGGAAAACTAAGCATCTGATTGGTTCAGAGATCTAAAACTGTTGACAGTTTGGGCTGCAATACACATTTTGTTTCAAGAGTAGTAAGTGTAAACAACTATTAGTGTTTCACAGAAATATATCAGGAAATGAGAAAAAAATCTGTTCTTCCAAATGGAATGGGCAGTGTTGCCCTTATGTTGACTGTAAAACTGGGATTGGGTGGGTGTGCGTGAGACTCGCTAAATAGAAAGACAGTGTAGTTTAGGCTGATTCACTTTAGTGCACCATACAGTGTTTAGATTTATTTAGCAAATTGCACAACTAAAAAAAAACAATTCAGAAAGTATCTTGCAACTTGACGAAACTGTAAGATTACAGACCTCTTCGTCTTAATATTTACTTGTTGGCTAAAACTTTTTTAATATGTAATTTCTGTCAATTTTGAGAAATGGACCGTTGGCACAAGTGATAAATTTATAGAACCTATTATAGATCGATTTATTGATTAATCGTTTTTTTTTACATGGTCGATTAAAAATCGTTTATCAAAGGCCACAAATCGATTTTTTTTTATGGAATAACCTGATCCTGTTTGATCAAGGAATGCGACTGTTTTGACTTTTTTCAGCATACATTTTTCATCTTGCATCAAAATTTTATTGTATTTAACATAATTGTATGCATTTGAAAATTAGAGATGGGTTCTGTGTTAATGTACCAAAGTGTACCTAAAATAAAAAAGTGCAATATACAGGTTGGTGGCTCTTAATTTCTTTTTATTAGTTACCCACTTGTAAACTTATGTTCACTGTTTTTTATATTAATAAAGTATTTGTATCAAATCTATATTCATTGAATCGAGTTGAATCCAAAAATCGGTCCGAGAATAGGAATCGAACCGAGATCGAAATCGAATCAATCCGGAACATCTGAATCGATACCCAGCCCTACTAGAAATTTTGAGTTAGAGAGGTCTGATTTTTTTTTACAGTATATCTTATAGTCAAACATACATTTCATATATGGTATAAAATGAAACTCCTTAGATTTGTAGATCATCCTAGTGCTTAGCACTAATGTAACTCGATCAATCATGCTATTTGATGTAATGCAAATTTGCAGAAGTTATTCTTTCAAACTCGCAAGCGAATGTGGCACAACATGTCAAAGATGTGCACATTAGGCATAACCCTTTTTGCTTTTATGGTAAGCTGTTATAAAAATCGTTAGCGTGTTGCATTTGTCAAAATAAAAATATAGTACTTACTTTCATAAGTACAATACCTTGACTCCAATAGCTATAGATATGCATTATATCAGAGGAAACAATAGTATCATATTTAATAATAAGAATGTGCTTACTGTTAAATTTACTGCTAATACAAACAACAAGCACTATACTGTTTCTCTGCTATATCCTGCAGAAATATAAAGTGAATGCATTTAAGTGACAACCATATGGAAATATGCTCTTTGTGTTGAACATCTGGCCAACTGCTCACACAACATCTGAGCCATTTAGATGGAATTGGGAACGTCTCATTGTCTTGTTCAGGATAAATGAGATTCAAATAGTTTTATGTCATTTAGCTTTTTGGTTGAATATGTCGGATCATGCATAAGAATGACTCTTTAGATATTCTTGTTTAGTATTTATATGGTGTTGTGCTTTGCTTGGAGCTTTTTATTAAATTAAATGAGATAATACAATTTTTTTTCCTCAAGATGTCTTTTAAAGTTGGTTTTAACATTTTTAAATCAAAACTTTTGCTCTTGTCATCAGTGGTTTCCTGTCCGTCTATTCAGCTGTATTCGTTTAAAGAGCTAATTCACAAATATGCACATTTAATTTTACTCATCTGTTAGTAGCCACTTCTGCTTTTGAATTAACAACATGTCACAAGTGACACAACCTTGGGCTATTTAAGTAGTTTCAGTTGGATAGACCTTATTTCCATGCCACGTCTTTAAATATTCCTCTTCAGAAAGGTCACGGCAGTGACACATGCTTCTTTCATCTTAAGAGACACATACTGTAAATGGCAACAAAACAGCTGTGAAAAATGTGATGCAAATGAAAGCACATATTTAATGTTATCGGTCCAGTCTTTCATGAGAAGCTACTGGATGTGAAATTTGTCTTTAAGCATCTGTGGACTGTAGGGTAGTATTGATGTCTTCCTTTGGCTTGCGATCAAGGCAGAAGTATTTAAAAAACCAAAGAGCCCATAGTACCCTGCTGAAATGATGTCCTTTAGCTAGTACTGCCAGTGGTCATATGAAGACAATAAGAAAGATGTCTATTTGCAGAGGCCCCAGCTAATGCAGGACAGCTAAAACAATTTTTATGACTTACCAATTGTGTGTGGAATCAAAAATAACACAGCAGAATTTAAAGTGTGCAACTTCATCATTGAAGTTTTTGTGAGCTTTAAATAATTTCATCCAAAAATTTCAACTGTTTATGGACTAGTGGTGAATTGATTTGAATTCACCAATTCATGGTTATGTACAATCTGCTTACACTGCAGTTACAATTAAATTAATGGGTAAGTTTTATATACTTCAATGAATAATGCCAAATCGGAAGTCATATAGGAATTTCCGAAATTTTAGTGAGATATAATTTTGATATTGTTGGTATCATCATAAATCACTCAGATCTTAAATAAAAGCACGATCAGAGGAAAAAAACACCCACAAAATTTACAGCATCTGACTCTTTGAAATCCAGATTTGTTGCTATGTTTGCTGTGGAGATAGAAGTGAGAGCTATGGAAGTAAATCTGTCTTCAAAAAGAAAAGAATTTCTTCTCTGAGGCATGCAGTCAGTTATTCAATCATTTTAGGATTTATAAATTGTTTGACATTTTCGGATACTTTTTTCTGAATATTTGTCTCTTTTGCTTGAGTGATGAATTTTGTACATTTGGCCAATCCAGATAATTGCAGCACCCCAGTTCCTATAATTCTGAAGCAAACTGTTTAGTCACAAAGACGACGTGTTTGAGGTTTTTTGTTCTGTGTTCAATTGAGGCTGGAAGCAAAAGGGGGCTTAACCCAGTAAGCAAAGGGCGGCAACCCTTTATTTACAATGGCAAATGTTTAGTTCATCTCCAAGTTAACAGCAACATCATAAAAGAATGAGTTTCCTCTCTCTGTCTTTGCAATTTGCAGTGGGTTTGACTTTTGCTGAGTATGGCTGCTCGGGCTTGCACTCGTACGTATCAGTTCTTTATTCCAATGCCAGAAATGTCATTTTTTCCAAAAGACCTCACAGATGGCCAGGCTCCCAGATTTGAAACGTTTCTTAGGAAACCAAATACAACATTGTGGTTGGAACCTAAATTGTTTTAAAGCCAGAAGCATTAGATGGCATACAAAAACTGATCCCAGAGCTGCATGAGTTGAGTGAGGTCTGTCTGCTGCAGGAGGACATTGAGGAGATCTTTTGTGGTTTTATGATGCTCTTTGTGTGCAGAGATGGACCCACTGAAACTATAATGAAGGATTGTCCTATAGACCAGTGGTTGGATTCAATTTTATATTTAAGATTTGTTCATATTCTTTTCTTATACTTAGCTTTTTTATTATGGGTTATTCTTTAGTGTTGCTTTCTATTTCAGTTTTATTGTCAATTTCACCTTGCAATTTAGTTTAGATTGCAGTGTAGTTCACTCCATTCCTTTTAGGTTGGAAAACACCACAGTTTTTCAATATTTTACTGTGTTCTTACCTCAACTTAGATGAATTAATACATACCTATCTTTTTTTTAAATGCATGCACTTAATCTTTGTACAGCGCATTGTTAATGTGTAAGCATTCAGCCTAGCCCCATTCATTCCTTAGGATCCAAACAGGGATGAATTTAGTTTTAGCCCGAGGTTGAATTGTTCAATATAGTTCTAATTTTTTATCCGCTTAAAAATCGCCACGTTTTATTTTGTGCCACCATTACTCGTGTAACTACTCATGTACCAGTCTTTAAATAGGGAAAACATGGAAGTGTTTGGTGGCTTCTAAGTTCATCCCCTGTTTGGATCCTAAGGAATGAATGGGGCTAGGCTAAATGAACACACATTCACGACACGCTGTACAAAGATTAAGTGCATGCATTGAAAAATGATAGGGATGTATTAATTTGTCTAAGTTGAGGTAAGAACATAGTAAAATATTAAACAACGGTGATGTTTTCCTTTAATTTTAGTTGTTTAGCATATTAAAGTCTTGTTGTAGTTTTAGTATTTCAGCACATAAAGCTAAATATATTAAGAGATATTATTTAAATATAACTACATTGTGTTTGTTATTACGTTGTACTAAAGGCAGGACTATTTTGACTATTTGCATACCAATCTTTTTGCTTTTAATTTTTTTTATTTTGTTCGAATTTTTCTTAATGATAAGTAATACTCCTCACTGATTTAATGAGCATTCAACTGGATAATGCATCAGATTGCCTCTATTCCAGGCTGTCCTTATGACAGCTATAACTAGGTCTTGTTAGTATCTAGAAATGTTCAACAGGCAGTGCTAATTAAACTATTTAATGACTGTAGGTCATTTGTTCCATATTGCAATGCTACAGCTGTTTATTGAAAGCTGTAATGTGATGAATTCTGGAACCTGGATATGCACATCTGTGTTAGGTTTTAATCCTGTAACCTGTGACATCTAGCAGACGCTAAGAGGACTTATTGATAACATAATAGTTTGGATTTAGTGATTCATAGAGAAAGTTAGAGTTACTTTTTACAGTCTGTCAATGTTAATAGCAACATTATTAGCTAAGTCTCTTAGCTTAAGTTTTCTATGTGGACAGCTACAAAACAGCCTCTTATGAGGTTTCATTATGGTTAGGTTACTGCTTAAGCATCTCTCTAGGTTTTGGAACAGATTTACAGATGAGCTGAATAAGATGTAACTGCCAAAGTCTATCCTCAGAGTAAGTTTGAAGATCCTGATTGCTTTAGAAAAGCGTGAATGAAAAAACATTTGTACTGTGATTTAAATTTCCAACCTTTCAACTTGACGTCAATCTCGCATTGATAGGTTTCATTAGAAATCTTACATTTCTCTAGTGTGGAAACAATCACAGAAGGACCTTAAGTCCACATGACCCAAAAATGTCAAGACCAATAGTCTCTTGATTAGAAGAATATTAATCAATGTGTGCGAGTGTTTGTGTGTGTGTGTGTGTGTGTGTGCACGGCCGGGTAATTATCACGTTGGGGGGACCAATTGTCCCCACAAAGATAGGAATACCAGTATTTTTGTGACCTTGTGGGGACATTTTGATGTCCCCATGAGGAAACAAGCTAATAAATCAAACAGAATGATGTTTCTTGAAAATCTAAGGTATCAGACAGTTTCCTGTGATGGTTGGGGTAAGGGAATGGGGCAGGTAAGGGGAATAGAATATACAGTTTGTACAGAATAAAATGCATTACGTCTATGGAATGTCCCCAAAAAACATGGAAACCAGAACGTGCGTGCGTGCGTGCGTGCGTGCGTGCGTGTGTGTGTGTGTGCGCGCGCGAGTGTGTGTGTGCGCGCGCGAGTGTGTGTGTGTGTGTGTGTGTGTGTGTGTGTGTGTGTGTGTCTAGGTTTTTATACATTGTGCAGTCCAAATGTCCCCACAATGTATAAAAAACCTTTTTAAATGTCCTCACAAATATAGTGAACATTTAAAATTGTACTTATTAAAAAAAGTTCCTAAATTGCAAAAATCATAATTTTTACTTTTATAATATATTTGTTTTTTTATTTTTTAAGTTTTGACTTAAAATTATTAAAGTTTTGCATCAAATGATTTCCATATTCCATGCTGTCTATACAGCCATAAAGGTTTCAGGTTCCAGTGCAGAGCTGCCGCCTATGTAGACAGTACCAAATCAGTCTTTTATGAGGTTCAAATCTTTCTTTTTTTGCAGTTGAATGATGTAAACTATCACAGCTTTTAATATCATTGTGTACAACTGGAGTCACAGCATATTGTTCATGAGAGACTGTATGTCTGTAGATTCTGTAATCTGTAAAATTACTGAAACCGCCTGTTGGTCATTTACTCTGACTTGTTCCATTATGCAAGCTCTAATTTAGATGTTCATGCATGGCTTTTTTCTGTAATCTGCGTCTCGAAATCAGGTCAACAGGCGTCTTTGGCATAAAGTGCAGACCCCTGAATGAAAAGAAACTGACCACATTAACAGAACCATAATTAACCTTAATTCTGTCCCCATTGCAATTCTCATAGCAAAAGCAGGGAACTTCTTAATGCAATCTGATCGTCCGTAATGAGGCTTGATAACCGCATGATACAGAGAGCATTGTTGGCTGGTATTGACTTCTGATCCTTTCACAACCCACCACAGAGGAGTCTAAGCACGTCCTCTGTGTTTTAATGAAGTCCAGCTTCTGCTCCTGTATTGAAAGAGCAGCGTAAGGGTCATGAGTTTGATTCCCAGGAAACACGCATTATGAAAAAAAATGTATAGCTTGAATGCTCTGTATTTCGCTTTGGATCGGAGAATCTGCAAAATAATATAAATATCTAAATGAATGGCTGAATGAGAGATTGCTCAGTGTTGCATATAGTCCACAGTTCTGTAAACACACTGCTTGACTTGTGCCCATATTTTCATTTCTTTCCCTTCACTAACGTGCAAAGAATCAGGGTTTGAGTTTTTGATGGATGCTCTGGAAAGTTGGACTATTGGCGCTCTGGGCTGTTTGGACTTTCCATGCGCTCAGGATTCTCGGAAGCAGGAATGCCGAGACGTCAGCTGGGAAGTGGCTCGATGAGACAAATGCATTTATATTTAGAACTAAAGCGCTCAATTCGACCCAAGTTGTTATACTGTAAGTCTTTCCTGGCTGTATCATGTTGTTATCGTTTAGTTCTGTTGTTTGTTCTCACTGATAGTCGCCAATTATTTGATTATTAATAAATCCATACAGAGTTTACCATTAGATGTAAGTTTTGTTGAGTATCCTGGTTAAATAAAAGAGTGTTTATGGTTACATCAAAGCTGAAGCTTGTGTGTTCTTTTAGAGCAGCTGTTTCAAATGGCATTGTGTAGCTTTCTCTAAAAAGTATGATGTGTTAACTTTTGACATTAATTCGGTATGCTAAACAATGTTACATTTATTTACCTTTTCATATCTGGTACACAAACACATGTGTGTCAATGTTTAAAACACACACAGAAATCCCATAGCTGGGCTCTTGTTAATGTAGAAACTTTCTTGGATGATAAAAATGTATTGATAAATGAAATCCAGATGGGACCTTTAACAGTAAACTCATTTAAAATCAGATGTATGATGGAAATACACTTTTTTTATCATGGCTTATGTCTTATATGCCTATGAACTATGATTTCCAGATCTCTCAGTGCTGAAACTGTATCAGTGAATGGTGGAGCTTAGAAACAGGAGGTGTTTCAAATTCAGTGACTATCTGATGAACGTTTCAGAACAGCTAACATTGTTTACAGCATCCTTCTAGATACACATGGCCTTATATACAGTATATAGGCCATAATCCAAACACACACACCCACATACGGGATTATGTACATCCAGCCAGTTGTTAAGTAAGGGAAATAAACCCCGACAGTGTGATCAGGACCTGATGTGACCGTGTGAGGGCTTATTTTGTGATAACAACCGTCTGCCTGTACATGATCCCATTATTTACACAGCTATTTATATCATAAGAAAGTGAGGGAACATTAGGTTTAATCATTTGTAAATATAATGTCATGTATGTATAACATGAAACTGTACCTGTGAAAATGATTCGCAGCATCCGTTTTACAGTGTGTTATTAGTTTTGAGCGGTTGTTATCTGGGAATAACAAACCTGCAAATGTTGTGACTGGCCAATCAGAATCAAGCATTCCAATGAGCTGTGTAATACAAAATAAACCCTTACAGGGTGGTCAGGTCTAGTATCACCATGAAGAAGCTTATTTTGTAATAACAACCGGCTGCTACTTGCCACACGAGTAAAAACTGGACAAATATTGATTTTGATTAAAGAATATTTTATTAGCTCAACTTATTCAAACATGTCCTCAGAAATCAAATAAAAAATGATATAAAGGGAAAGGTTCGGAGGAGCAGTTTGTCTGTGTCTGGGTGACATACAGAGTTTGTAATGCAGTTTGTCTGTGTGAACGCAGCTGATGGAGTGTGCAGAACCCATTAAGAGCAGAATCTGCTTATGTAACTGATGTGAGTCTCACACTAAGTAATGGAGCAGCATTTGAGTTTTGGCAGCCTACTTTTACTGTAGAGCTGCTCCCTGCCACAGACGCTGTCCAGGAATATAAATGATTGCTCGAGGTCACTCTGGCATCCACCCAGCAATCTAACTTCATTGTGAAGCTTTATAAAAGTCCTGTCTGGTTTATTCCCAAGAACAAAGAGATTTATTGTTAAAAGCCACAACTGTTTGATTTGTCTATATATAATACATTTAGCAATGGGAAACAAAGGATGCAATAAAAGCATCAGTGAAATACCTCCCAGTTAATTTTACTATTCTTAAAACTTCACATTAGAGTTTTCTTAAGAGCCTTTCTGTTGTTCTGTCCATAGCTGTGCTTTTACAGGATTTGTTGTTCAGGATGGTCAGAGCGTATACTGACAAACCTCCACAATAAACAATATAAGCTTAATCACTAGACGTAATGAAGTTATAAGTAGGTCACACCAAATCGTGCAGAATTTCCATAGGATTAAAATGGCAATATTTGTTATAATTATTTGTCGTGGTGCACAATATGCAAAGTTACTTGATAAGTGAAAAACTTATTTTTCACTTATCAAAGGTGATTGTACTTAGAATATATTCTAAGTTATGATTATTTACACTGTTGGGAAGACCAGTTTGCAATTATTTACCATTTATTAATTGTGTTGTGCAACAAAATAGTAATGTGCACATGAATACAGTCTGTGTGATGTCAGTTCTTGTTTAGGCTAAATGAATGACAGCCCATCACTATGGGCATCTAAGCATTATTTGTTGTCTGTTGTGCAAACTGGTTGAAATAACAACATTCATGATAAATGGTTTTGTAAATACTTTAATTTGAATTAAACTTGAATTTTAGCTTTTACAAATCTGAAGTTTACATTAAGTTCAAGTTCTGTTTATTTTATAGAGCAGATTTAAAAGCAGACCAAAGTGCTGTACGGTAGTTTTAAAGCACATAAAACAAATAACAATGACAACCACACAAAAATAAATAAGTGTAGATAATAACAAATTGAAATATCAAGTAATAAAAAATCATAAGTCATAGATAAAAGAAAAGTAATATAAAATCAAGTTAGTGTGTTAAATTAAATAAATTTAATAAATTAATACATTAAATAAAAATATTAAATAGTGCATGTGGCTGTAACAGTTACTGGGCTCAATGAAATGCAGAGTTTGAAGAGTATTTGTCTTCAGAATCTTTATAGATCTACCCAGCACAACTGTTGTCTTCTCAAGGCTGGCTTGAATGAGGGCAGGAGCTGAGAGAAAGTACATTTTTACACACATGTGTTTCTTTAAGTCCTGCGAAACACTCCCATCCATGCAAAACACTCCCATGAGCCCCTGCAGGCATTCAAACCTGATAAATGGCAAAATCATATACATGCAGGCAACAGATCCCGGCGACGTGTCATGCAGCTTTTAAACTGGCCCAAGTAGCTTAGTATATTATATTCTGTCACATTAACTCAATCTTCAAAAGTTATTCATACAAAGAAAAAGATGGTTCCTCATTGTGCACAGCCTATTATACAGTATGTGTCCCTGCCTATAAAATCCAGGCTAAAGTCTCAAAATCTAATTATTAGATTTTGAGCATCAAAGTTTGATTTTGATCGTTGACCTGGCCTTACTCAATCAGTATTAAAGGGAACATTTCACAAAACATTTGTCCCCAGAGTACGTATGTGAAGTTTTAGCTCAAAATACCATATAGATAATTTATTATAGCATATTAAAAATGCCATTTTGTAGGTGTGAGCAAAAATGTGCTGTTTTTGGGTGTGTCCTTTAAAATGCAAATGAGCTGATATCTGCACTAAATGGCAGTGCTGTGGTTGGATAAGGCAAGTTAAGGGACGGTAGTATGCCCTTCTGACATCACAAGGGGAGCCAAAATGACCTATTTTTTCACATGCTTGCAGAGAATGGTTTACCAAAACTTATTTACTGACTTTTTCACATTTTATAGGTTGATAGAAGCACTGGGGACCCAATTATAGCACTTAAACATGGAAAAAGTCTGATGTTCATGATATGTCCTCTTTAAATATATCAAGGTTATAACAATTTTCTTTACATTATGTAGGATAATTTTATAGAAAACAAAGACAGCCATTGGTCACAAATACTGCATGCTTAATAAACTCTCTTGTCCTTCTGTAGCTTTAGAGGCAGTGATCTCATAAGTTGGTGAGACCTCCAGTCCTCATGGGGGTTCTTCCCTTCACCTGTTTTTCCTTCATTAATCTGCCTCATGACGCCCTAGATGCTCACTAGCACTCAACCTACATCATTCACTGCCTACATTCCGATGAATCTCCCTCTTCTGTGTAATGGGAGAATCCTAATGGGGATCTTGGAATGTCAGTGGTCCTAGACGTGGTCAAATTTCTGCTAATCAGTGACTGTGTGTCACACACATACACATGCCCTGATACACACACACACACTTTTCTGGCTGTACCTATTTTATGAGGTGACCAATTTAATTTGAATTTTTTAATTGGACGTTTTAGTTAGATTTGTTTTCGCCCCAGTGACCCTGAGGGTAGGGATGGGGTATTATTCGTGATATTTATTCATTCATGAAAACTGTTATAATTTTCAGTGAGACCAGGTTTGCTTTGATTCACACAGTGAGAGGAACCATTATCTCTTATGGACCAAATTCTGACCCTGCTGTGAAAATCCAGCCAAAGTCCTTTACATAAAATCATCATACATAATATAATTGCAATAAAATCAAACTTTGATGCTCATAATTAGATTTTGAGACTTTAACCTGGATTTCACAGACAGGGTCAAGAGCCTTGTCCATCTTATAATAAAGGATATACAGTCTTGTTCAAAATAATAGCAGTACAATGTGACTAACCAGAATAATCAAGGTTTTTAGTATATTTTTTTATTGCTATACGTGGCAAACAAGTTACCAGTAGGTTCAGTAGATTCTCAGAAAACAAATGAGACCCAGCATTCATGATATGCACGCTCTTAAGGCTGTGCAATTGGGCAATTAGTTGAATTATTTGAAAGGGGTGTGTTCAAAAAAATAGCAGTGTGGCATTCAATCACTGAGGTCATCAATTTTGTGAAGAAACAGGTGTGAATCAGGTGGCCCCTATTTAAGGATGAAGCCAACACTTGTTGAACATGCATTTGAAAGCTGAGGAAAATGGGTTGTTCAAGACATTGTTCAGAAGAACAGCGTACTTTGATTAAAAAGTTGATTGGAGAGGGGAAAACCTATAAAGAGGTGCAAAAAATGATAGGCTGTTCTGCTAAAATGATCTCCAATGCCTTAAAATGGAGAGCAAAACCAGAGAGACGTGGAAGAAAACGGAAGACAACCATCAAAATGGATAGAAGAATAACCAGAATGGCAAAGGCTCAGCCAATGATCACCTCCAGGATGATCAAAGACAGTCTGGAGTTACCTGTAAGTACTGTGACAGTTAGAAGACGTCTGTGTGAAGCTAATCTATTTTCAAGAATCCCCCGCAAAGTCCCTCTGTTAAAAAAAGGCATGTGCAGAAGAGGTTACAATTTGCCAAAGAACACATCAACTGGCCTAAAGAGAAATGGAGGAACATTTTGTGGACTGATGAGAGTAAAATTGTTCTTTTTGGGTCCAAGGGCCACAGGCAGTTTGTGAGACGACCCCCAAACTCTGAATTCAAGCCACAGTACACAGTGAAGACAGTGAAGCATGAAGGTGCAAGCATCATGATATGGGCATGTTTCACCTACTATGGTGTTGGGCCTATTTATCGCATACCAGGGATCATGGATCAGTTTGCATATGTTAAAATACTTGAAGAGGTCATGTTGCCCTATGCTGAATAGGACATGCCCTTGAAATGGTTGTTTCAACAAGACAATGACCCAAAACACACTAGTAAATGGGCAAAGTCTTGGTTCCAAACCAACAAAATTAATGTTATGGAGTGGCCAGCCCAATCTCCAGACCTTAATCCAATTGAGAACTTGTGGGGTGATATCAAAAATGCTTTTTCTGAAGCAAAACCAAGAAATGTGAATGAATTGTTAAAGAATCATGGAGTGGAATAACAGCTGAGAGGTGCCACAAGTTGGTTGACTCCATGCCACACAGATGTCAAGCAGTTTTAAAAAACTGTGGTCATACAACTAAATATTAGTTTAGTGATTCACAGGATTGCTAAATCCCAGAAAAAAAAATGTTTGTACAAAATAGTTTTGAGTTTGTACAGTCAAAGGTAGACACTGCTATTTTTTTGAACACACCCCTTTCAACTAATTGCCCAATTGCACAGCCTTAAGAGCGTGCATATCATGAATGCTGGGTCTCGTTTGTTTTCTGAGAATCTACTGAACCTACTGGTAACTTGTTTGCCACGTAGCAATAAAAATATACTAAAAACCTTGATTATTCTGGTTAGTCACATTGTACTGCTATTATTTTGAACAAGACTGTATGAAGCGGATCCAAAGCAGTAGGGTTTAATATGAACAAAACAAAAACAGGATAATCCATACAGGAGAGGCACAAGGAACAAACATTACAATAAAATACAATACTCGAGAAAGGACAAGAGAAACACTGGGATATACATACACAGAGAAATCAAGGTTGATTTTTATATAAAAAAACATTATTTGAAGCAATTCACAATATGGAAGTATTCCAAATATGAAAAATAAAAAGTTCGTTTCTTGCATTTTTGCTCTTCATGACTAAAAATCAGTCAGTAGACCTAAAAAAGTGCATTCACTTTAAAGAATGATGTGTAATGCCTGATCTAATACAGATACAGCATGTTAAGTTCTCCTCTAAGAGGTCTCCAGTAATGCCATGTGTTTGATGGCTGCATAAACAGTCTGATGAGGTTTGGTAAAAGCCTTCCCATGATGCTAATCTGATAATTCACCATTCAGTCTGTTCTCTATCTCAGAGAAAAAAAACCAATGCCACGCAGGGATAACACTCCCACAATCAGCCCTATTCAGACAGCTCCTCTGAAGTTTCAGACCTGATTTTCAGCGTTATTTAAACCCGATGACGACTAGATGAGCCGACCAATGTGTTTCTGTCTGATGATATGCCAGAATGGGGCTCGTGGGAACTTGAGAGAAAAAGTGCCATGCCTGATTTCTATCTCTTGACTTTTTAAAGTCTCCAATGGAGGCTGCTTCTCTATGAGGTGTACTCGCATGTGTATGTGTTTCTGGAATGGGCTTGGCTCAGTTGGCCGCTTTATAGGTAAAGGAAACACAGGGCTCAATTTAAGCAGAAATGCTGTATTGTTGTGCCCCTTTCTGTAAAAACACAGCTAAAGTCATTTTTGTGATTGAATTGAATCATCCTACGTACTGTAATATAAAGAACATTATGTGAAAATCTAACCCTGTTGTTGTTAATATTGACTGAGTAAGGCCATGTCAAAGATCATTGTGACTTTAGCCTGGATTTCACAAAAATGTCCACATATATCAACAAAAGTTTTTTATATGATTGTTTTTGTTATTGTTTTCATAATTTTTTAAGTTTAATATTATAACAAATATTAATATAACAAATAATAAATACATTTAATCAAAATATGCGCTGCTCAGAACTCTAAAGTTTTTGATAAGCTAAACTGAATAAACACAACCAAGTCTGACTGACCAGTTCTTAAAGCTGTTAGCCAGTGTGCATGGAGACAAGATACAGTTCTCTTTTTTGGGGTTAAATCTTGCTGACACTATAGCAAAGACAAGAAGCTCTGCTCTAAAACCCTTTACTGGCTGATTGAATGGCCAGAGCATATTCACATGCACATGACACAATGATAGAAAGCACAGACTGGGGCCAGATTGGTTTGGGAATAACCCATGAGCTGGGGGAAAGGAAAGCTGGACCTAAAGGCATTGTTGGAGAGTGTATTTAAAAATATGCCTGTTCACAAAGACATCATGGTTTTTATAGTGGCTCAGTTTAGCCCACTGAGTGAATTAACGCAGTATTGGTGATGATGTATACAATATAATGGTATATCTTCATTGGGTATTATAAGGCTTTGCTTTGGTGCAATATTTTGGATGTATTGCCTTGTGTCTTTGTAGATTGTTCTTTATCTTGGAGGTCATTCTGTAATTTCATTATCATAAATTAATATATTTACATATGATTTAAATGTAGTTAACTTTACCCACAATTATTTGACTTAAATTAAAACATAGGGACACTCTTCTTTAAGATGCCTGTAGTACAGTTTTTCTCAGTCGCTTTGGAGCCTTTCTTGAATATTTCTTAAAATTTGCAAAATAATGCATTGTAAAAATACTTTGCTGCCTTAAAATTTTTTGTTGAATCATCTCAGATTTACAAGTCATTTCAACTTACTATTATTTATCTTGACTAGAAATTAGTTGTTATAACTTATAAAATTAAGTTGACTTTTCACACCTATATTTTATAAATTGTGACAACTCATCTCTGTTGACATGACTTGTAAATCTGAGTTGATTTAACAAAAAATTTTAAGGCACAAAGTATTTTTTACAGTGTGTATGCATTTCTCAGAACAATTTATACAAACTGCACAACATCATGGATGTCTTGCAAAAGCTAATTTGTTCAAAATCCGTTTATCCCTCACAAGTAATTTTTTTATATCAGTGAACATGTTGTTCATTGTTCATAAACAAGACAGTCAAACTTGTACAAAATAATGTGTCAGTATTTTCTGATGTGAACTGTGGACGAATTAACATTTTCAATTTTTTTCTTTAAATAAAATACACACATTTAAAAAAAGAAAATATATTTTACATTACAAATAAAAAAATTACAAAATTCACTGTAAAGAAATGTCAAATTTTCTATAACTCAATATTTCAAGATTCACTTGATAGTCATTTATCAATTAAGATCACATTACGAAACACTAAAAAAACTATAGAAAACATGCTTACAGTAACAGATTATGACACAAAGGGCAACAATTTTGCATGACATGCCTTGTACGATTAACGAATTTCTAAATGATTTGAGGTATAAGACTATTTTAACAGAAACCAGTATAATTTATTTTGATAAAAATGACCTAAGCAACTGAAAATGTAGGAAAACGGCAGACAATAATCATCTGCATGATTGTATCAAACATCTGCAATTTGTTCAAAACAATAAGAACTTTGCTTTTATTGTGCACAACCGATGTGGAGGTTGAAAGAAATGTTTTTAAATAAAATTTCTGATCTGAGAAATGCTCCAGAGCGACTGAGAAAAACTATAACATGTTTTTTCTGGTCTTTCCAGTTTTATTTTTTATTTTTGAATAAAAAGATATTTATGATATGGGATGTATGATTTATGCCTTTCTGGAGTTATACAACTATAATAGCATCTGGATTTAATAGCAAGTAGCAAATCATGAGATCATGGTGTACAGTGAAGGCCATTGGCTATTTTTTAAAATGGATTAGTCCCTTCGATACTGTATGTCTCACTTCAACTTCCTGTTTTACTAAGAAATACATCAACACAGGAAATAGGCTGTGTCCCTTAAGCCAATTTATGAAGTCTTTAAAGGGACCCTTGAACGTCTGAAACAGTTTTCTCAAGGCCAATGTGTTAGTGGACCATGGAAACACCTGGTAAACTTGATCGTGAAGAGGCCCACAGTAAATTTTTTGTAGATCTTGACAATGTACTTAGATTTATGACCCCTCTCTTTCATCTTACCTTGTTTTTCTGCGCAACATTCTTAACCTCACCCTTTTGGAGTTCATCTGAAGTGTTGGAAAATTATAGCTGAATTTGGCTTATGGGTCACTATCTTGGCCTGTTCCGATGTTTTGCCAGCTCCAGAGGATCTCTGTCCCTCTTTTTAATGGAGGCAGTGGAGGAATAAGCTGTTATGATTCCTTTAGATCTGGCCATGGAGGAATAGTAATGGGCAAGATACGCCTCATTGCATAGCAAGAACATCCTCTTACCACCATCCCACATAGTGAGGGTCATCTCTCTGTGGAGCTTTTCAGAAGTTAGTTTACCTCTTTCTTGGTATTACTATAGGTGTGAGCGGGGCACTTAACATGGGGTTAAATGTATCATTCCTTTTACATACTGTAGTTACTCAGAGTCGAACATTTTGTGCTTTCGGTCTTTATCTCTATTTGTAAAATCTTTATCATCATATTTTGACATAAATGTGCACCCTTCCTAAAAAATCTATCCATTGTATTGATCCTTAATGTTTGTTTGTTTCTATGGGAGGAACATTTGCACTTCTGTGACTTTCGCTAATTGTATGAGAAACAAAATGTAAGTGTCCATTTGTAATCTAACTTAAATATTTTTTGAATGATTGAGCCAAAACCAAGAAGCCTTAAATGATGTGTTGCTTTTTCCAAACTTTTTGGGACAAAACATATTGTAATAAGTCTGATAGACGATGTGGAGTACAACTTTTATGTAATTAAATAATGCAAATTTCAGGGATAAATTTTCCCGGTTTATTTCATTCAAACAGTCAAAAGCATTTTCTTAATCCAGATTGAAGCAATAACAATTATGAAATCTAGTGGTTGGGTTTCAATAAAAGAAATTGATTGCACCTCTTTGATAAGCAGAAGATTGTTTGTACTATTTGAACCAAGCCGCAGGGTGTCAATTAATGTAGAAAAATGAATTAATATATAGCCTACAATTTCAACCAACATTCACATCTCACATCTCACAAATTTTTTTGTATTATAAATGAGTAAAGTGGCAACAAACAGATGTGTAGGTACCATGCATTTTCAGGAAATGGCAATGCCATGTGATTTTAACCCTATTCCTATGCTATGAAGTTTATTCAAAATTACATTATATACATATGCACTTTAAGTAGCAGTGAAAACTTTGTCATAAATAGCTTAAAGATGTTTTTCCACATCCACTGATAAACAAAGAAAAACATGCAACAGACCCATAATCACTGACAAAAATAGAAACAACAAGAGATATCTATAAAATGGTCATGTAGACTGATCTACAACCTACGTAGACACATAATCATTATCTTTTTTATACAAAAAAGTGCTGCAAGCAGTCTCCTAATAAACTGTATTGTTTAAATTACTATCAGTAAGCAAATATTACATCGTAGGTCACCTGATGGCCGTTGTCCCATGCATAAAGCATTCTGTCCTTTGGATTATAGTCGATTTGTGTGGTGTATGTATAGTTGTTTATGAAAGGCAGGCGGGGAATCATTTGGGTATGCGTGTGAGTGTCGAACGCATAGGAGATATTGGCATGTGTGCGTTCAAAGCTGTCGACCGCATACAGAACGCCACAGATGACGAAGCAGTTACCGTAAAAGTTCCTTCTCAGGCCGGTTCTCCACGTCTTTTCTTTCTGCAGGTCCGAGGGGTGCAGCTTGCTAAGAACGATCACTTCCTGGTGAAATCCTTCTTCGTCTAGAGCCGGATACACCAACCATAACCCGCTCTCGTCCACACCGAAGTCAATGTCTGAATGTCCTCCCCAGCTCCAGGGAGCTTCTTCCTCTTCCTGTAAGACTGCATCATGAAGGGTGTTCCAGGCTGCAACGTACCGGAGGCGAAGATCAAATCTTATAATGTCACGAGAAAAAGCTCTGTTGTAGAAGAAAGAGCCACCGTAGACGACATGGCCTGTGCCAATCCAATTGTAGGGGACTTTGTAAGAGTTGGTAAATTGCCCTGTGAGAAAAAGAAACCAATGTCATTTATGCTTATCGTTCCATTAAGCCAAGCAGTGTCAGTAGATAAACAACACTATGCCTACCCAAAAAATGTATTGGGTATCACATATTTTTATAAAGTTAGATATACCTTGCTTAAAGGTTTCCATATCACGGAATTCCAGAAGTTTGTTTCCATAGTAGTAGTCGGTAACATAAATGACTTTCCCGTTGCCTTTTGGGTCCCTCATCCAGGCACCTTCATTTTTCCCATATGTGTTATGTGTAACAGGATCAGTAATGCTTGCTAATGTGTCCTTGCAGACCCCTGTAAACAACACCACCAGGAAGAACCATTATATTACACGCATTGCACTTCTGGTTTATCTTCAAAGCAGGTGTGCAATGAATACACATATACATGTACTTGCTATACTCAGATTTACCTTACCTTGTTCTTTGGGGTTTTTTGGGGATTTTGTTACAGTAGTGGCTTCATCCCAGGAAAGTTGTTTTGACCTTCTTGTGGGCATTGTAACACTGTCCAGCTGTTTTGGCACCTCAATAGGAATTGCATGGGTTTCTGTATTGATGCTTGGTGCTATTGCGATAGTTAAAGGCTTTGAGTTTGACAGGGATGTCTTTGTCGTAGTTGTAAATGTGCTTTCCTTCTCAGATTCTTTTGTAAGAATGTTTGAAGTAGTGGAGTCGCCTGGTTGTTTGGGGGTGAGGTGCATTGTGGAAGACTGTGTTGTTGGTGAAGTGTCTCCAGGCCTTGTAACAGGTGCAGGCAACTTTTTCTCATGAATCTGGTCTTCAATTACTAAATCTATTGAGCCATCGCCTGTCAAAACCTTGTGTGCTGCTGTGGCTACTGTTAAAAGGAAACGTTAAAAGGTAAGACAGAGTCACATCTGTCCTAAAACATATTAGTCTTAAATTGTTGAAATGAATAATCTACCAAGCACCGGAATGGTCTACTATTTCAAGTGAAAATTTGAAGTGTAGTTTCTTTTTCTACAGTACATACTAACTACAGTGTACTTTCTCGTAAAAAGCAATAGGAGAAATGGGATGCATCCGTGGTAATTATAAAAAATATTTCACCACAGAATGTCATGGTTGCTTTAAACACTCACTTTGCTCTTCCCCATTACTATTCTCCATTGTGTTCGCTTTGTAGAAGGTCATGCTTTTGATGGTTATGCCATTGGGGCCTGGCATGGTCTTCACAGGTTTACTGGGCTCCTCCTGGACCTCAGACTTGCTTCTCTTCAACACCGGTTTGCTGGGACCCTGGCTCCCAACAAACTTCTCCTCATATTTTCTCTGTGCAGGGGGGAAATATTAGTTTAGTTATTACCTTCACACAGGCATGCATGTTAGTAACCTGATATTGAAACTCTTACAGTGCACCAAATAAGCAATTATTGTATGTTTCCAAGCCGCCCACTTTGTGGCTACAAAAGGTTCCTGCTGCATAAGATGAGGAGGAATTTGTGGTGTATTAATGACTTGAACATGCTGGGGGAAAGCAGTATGCTTTGATGGTTTTTCCCCCACCAAGATGTCTTCCAGTCTGACTGGTAGAGTAGAATGAACTGTGTGGAAAAACTTAGTGGCATTCGCCTGAATATGAAATTATGTAATTGTCTCTTATAACACACTGATGTGCCTTTAAATGTGCTCCTTTGTTCGGTGCATTGTTGTAAAAAGAGAAAGTTATGGCTGAAGTTGCGGGACATATTGAGTCGCTTCTCTCCCTTTTAAATTAGCCAATGTTGTTGTTTATGAGATTGGAATTTGACAGTAAGCTAGACCATTTTGCATCGCGCTAAAATTAACCAAAGAGTTTCAATATTTTTCCTATTTAAAATTTGACTCTTCTGTAGTTACATCGTGCACTAAGAATTAAAAGTTGCGATTTTCTAGGCCATATGGCTAGGAACTATACTCTCATTCCGGCGTAATAATCAAGGACTTTGCTGCCGTAACATGGCTGCAGGAGGTGCAATGATATTACGCAGTGCCTCAAAATAGTCCCCTGCTATTGAAAGTTACTAAGGGGACTATTTTCGGGCACTGTGTAATATCACTACGCCTGCTGCAGCCATGTTATGGCAGCAAAGTCCTTGATTATTACGTCAGAATGAGAGTATAGTTCCTAGCCATATGGCCTAGAAAATCGCAACTTTTAATTTTCCTGTCGGCCTTAGTACACGATGTAACTGCAGAAGAGTCAAGTTTTAAATAGGAAAAATATTAAAACTCTTTGGTTATTTTTGAGTGAGATGCTAATGGTCTAATCAGAATCAATGCATTGTGCTAAGCTATGCTAAAAGTGGTAGCGCCAGACCCGAAGTTCAGCTGAATGGATTCCAAAACGGTAAAAATCAAATATTTAACTGTAGGGGAGCTGGAAAATGAGAATATTTTAAAAAAGTGGAATGTCCCTTTAAAGTTTTGCTTTAACACATTCATATTAAAAGCGTCAATTTAGATTTTATGGGGATTTTAAGTTTGTTTAAAAAAATCTGCAGCAAATGCGCACAGTTTAATCTTTTTTAAACCAATATGTTTGCGTCAGCATTAAACATTGTAAATGAATCCTGATATGATATGACATTTGAATAAATGTTTCTTGTTTTAATGTGTTGTGCTGTACCTCAGCGTGAGCAAATGCAGCTGCCACATTCTTCTGCAGTGATGGCTCCAGCTCACTCAAACGTTTCTTCTTCTCTTGACGCTGATTGGAGCGAGACCCTTTACCCTGTGCCTTTTCACCTTTTATGCTGACTTTCTCTTTTGTTTGGTTTGACAACTGTATAGTGAGAATGTAAACACAATAGTGGTTCATGGGTGGTGGTACTGTAGTTTCATCCATTCACCAGATTCTTCCAAAGGATGGCAGCATTTGAGAGCAGTGTTTCTGTTACCATGGTGATACTATGCACTATAAAAAATACTTCATGGTGTAATTTAAAGGTACAATGTGGAACTTTTAAAAGGATCTTTTGACAGAAATGCAATATAAAAACTGAAAGGTAATGTTTTTTTTTTTTTGCCTTAGAATGAATGTTTTATTTATATACACCGTAGGTCCCCTTACATGGAAGACGCCAATTCGTGCCACCATGTTTCTACAGTAGCCTTAAGCGGACAAACTGTTCTACAGAGCATGTTTTGATTCTACTTTGACTCAGACGATAACATGTTTGTCCTTTGCCGGCTACCACAGCTTCACTATGCGTTTCAGTGAACTGTGGACTGAGCTGTGGTTGCAATTCACAGTCTAACTGCTAGAGGCCGCTAAAAGTCCCAAATTGCACCTTTAATGTCTTTATTTCAGCGGCTAATAATTGAATGATCCATATAGCATTGGGTAAATCTGTGTCAATATCAACCACAGTTATAAGTTCTTAAAATATTTGGATTTTTGCCATGAATTAACAATGAGTTAGAACAGTGGTTCTCAAACTTTTTCAGCGTGTGCCCCCCCTTGTGTACGGTGAATTCCTTCACGTCCCCCCCAAAGAAAATTTAAGACAAAAACAGTTCTAAAACGTAACATTTTAATTAAACAAACGTAGTGCTGTTGGTTAGTAGCCTTATTTTTTTTTTTAGGTTTAATGACACAGAATTCATGATAAAGTAATGTATTTTATAAAATGTCATAAAACTGGGGCCCCCCTGGCACCATCTCGCGGCCCCCCTGGGGAACCACTGAGTTAGAAGACAATTGCAACTCACCTTCTCTATATTTTCCACTCGTTCCAGGAGTTTTGTTGTGACGGAGTGAAGCTTTAACAAATCCATTCCATAAAATGATCCCTCCAGAAGGTCCATAATGGTTGAGAGCTAAAAAAATGTATGCAGTTTGGCAATAAAAACAAAAAGAAATGCAGAATAACATAAGAAAAAAACTCTACATTAAAATTGAAAACGTGTTTTGGCTTCTTTTGGACTATATGTAGACTACATCTACATAACTTATACCATAACAATAAGTTATCAAATGTATTTTCTACTAGCATTAGAATTTTGGATAGTCCAGTTTTGCTCCTTTTTACATTCACCATTGTTTATTTTCTCCCTATATCTCCATGTCTCTCTTCAAAAGACTTTACCTTGACATCTTCCTTTCCTGCCTCTTGTAGCTTCTTAAACCTGAAATCTCCTTCACAAGGGTTCAGGGCAGAGGGAGGGGCAATGCAGGCACACTTTTTACAGTTGGGTCCTGTGACTGTCTCTATTGTGTAGAAGTCTTCAGTCTTGGCATGTCCTTCTTCAATGCGCTTGCATGCGCTTCTGCTCAGAGGCCTCACTACACACTTACAGCGACAGTCTGAGCCCTCGGACAGAGTTTTTACTTTGTCATAATCTCCTATGAGCTGTTAGACAGAAGAGATGAATAAATGTATAGTCTTTGACAAAAAAGCATTACTGCAACATGTTGTAAAAAACACCTTTTACCGTAAAATGTCTTTGAAAAATGTATTTATTTACTCTAAATGATCTTAAATAAAAGACCTATACATTATTAAAATATTAGTAAGTGTTTTGATCATTTATACAATCATATGCATATGCATAATATGCAGTTTATATAATACAGGCTCAGTATATGCATTTATACAGAATAAAGATTATAGAAAGTAGACCTGTAGATGTACTATATTAGGCAGAATATAAATAACCAATAAAATATACCTGTGTTAAAATATTTTCTTGATTGTCCATTTCATCTTCTAGAGTTGCATGGTTGTCTGCATTGTCTGCAGTCTTTTGCTCCATCTCATTCACCTGTGCGGAATAAGATGCTCCACAGCAAACTAGGAATATCAGCCTCAAAAATTCCATCATGCAAGTTCTTCAGACAAGGAAGGTTGGTAAGATAATATGGTAAAGTAAAAAAGAAGATTAGTCTTCATATGAATTTAATCCCATGCTCATATATTGTCCTTGATGACGTAAAAATCCTGAATTTGATGCAGGGGGTTGTTAATAGATTCTGTATAGACAGAAAAAGGATCTGCAGTTTGTTGGATAGCTGGTGATGAGTGGATATTTGAAAGGCTTACTGTATGAGAAGAAGTAGCCTAAGTGGGGAGGAACCCAAACCAGTGCTTGGAAAAAGGGAGGAGTTTTGCAATTAGACAAATGACCAAAACACTTCTAGAAAAAATGTAATAATATTTATACTGAAATAAGAACTATACGTTTTAGTTGAGGTTAAAAAACGAAACAGATAGGCTACATATATAGCCTAATAAATTACAATGATATAGCTTCAACAGTTTTATAAAAAATATATATATGTATATTTCAGTCCATTTTCTTTCGAAAAGTATAAGAATATTATGTACCTAATTATGAGGTAATTTTATAAATAGGTTGAAAGGTAAATCGCTTTTGTTTTTGTATGGGGTTTTAGCAATCCTTGATTTTATGAATGAAACACTCCGTCGCCAATGAAGCTGAAGCTGATGTGGAACACTGACGCCATCTACCGTGAGAAAAATGTAATCGCAGGTTACAACGTGAGAAAATGTAGTGAATCTATATTTAATTTCACTGTATAAATTAATAATGATACAATTACAGTATATTTTGTATGTATTTTATATGGCCCTGAAAAAAAAGAAGATTTCTATGGTCCCTTTCGGTTTTTCTAGATTTACTATTTATAGGTATGTATTTAGGTAAAATTATAATTTTCGTTTTATTCTGTCAACTACCGACAACATTTCTACCAAATTCTTAATAAAAGTTATGATTTTATCAGTGTGAGTTGAGAAATTCCTGAAAGTCCCTTTATCTTTGATGTAGAAAATGTATTGTTTGTTAAATGTATCTATGTACATATTACAAATCTAGCTGTATATATTGGTGTAATACTTTCTGTCCAACATTTAAATAAATTTAACATTTAACATAAAATCATAATGATAATGTCTTGCATTTTAGGATGCGGTGAAATGCCTGACAGATATACAGTAGTTTAGTAATGCTTGATCATTACTCTTATATTCTTGTTGGAATGTCAGTGTCTATTAAAGGTAAAGATTAGTTTGATTGCTGTACAGTAGGCCTACACAAAAGACTATTGTGTACCTAATGCCCTGCAGCAGTTTGAACCAGCACTGACGCCTGTACTTGACATTGATTTACATGTGTAAGTATGCTGCCATGGGTCTTTAATCAAAAACGTTGTTTTTCAACAAAGTTGTTTGTTTCACACAGCTTCATACTATATACTGTATGTACATATTACATATCTTCAACAGTCTTGGCATTTTTTCAGTATGCAATTGTCATTCGTTTTGCCAATGACATATATTGAGAAAACAGAAGTGGTTGTTTAATGTCAACTGATTACAAAATATTAATTATTATGATGAAGACTATTGCTATGGTATTATAGAATTTATGAGGACAACATCATTTTAGTGGTGGGTTTGTTTATTCGTTTGTCTTTTAAAATGCATAAGGACATCACTGGTAAGACAGATCTAAAGGTGTGTCTAAACTTGCCTTGTAGAAATTGATTCTGGCATGAGAACATACAGTAGGTGCATTGTTTAAAGTGATACTGTACCTACAGTATACATTGAAAGTATGATTTACAGGTTCTAAGTTGCTGGTAAAGTTGTTTTATTTCTGTTTGCTATCTGGATCATTTAGTCTAAAAAAGAAATAAAATGTTATTTTTAGGGCTGTCAAAAGATTAATCATGATTAATTGCATACAAAATAAACGTTTGTTTTTGCATAATATATGTGTGTGCATTGTGTATAATTATTCTGTATGCATAAATGCACACATGCATGTATGTATTTAAGAAACATTTACATGTATATATTTATATTTATTTAGATTTGAATATGTTTTATATTATATATAAATAAATAAATAAAACAAATGTTCTTACATTTATACATGTACAGTGTATACATGTATACACACACACAATAATTACACACATTAAACACAAATATATTTTGCAAAACAAACTTTTATTTTTTATTTGTTAATCGTGATTCATCGTATTTTTTGACAGCCCTATATTTATTAGTTAATAATAATAATAATAAAGTTTCATCACAAAGCAAAGCAGAAATCAGAATACTAAACCCTGTGTTCTTGGATGTTTAAAATAAGCTTATAGGTAAAGAAATCACAAGCGGACTGTCTTTTTGTTGTAGATTGTACACTACCAGGAAAAAAGAAGTTACAAAAGTTGTCACTGGGGCATTACCTTGAAAAATACCTAAAATTGGTACCTCAAAGGGACACATTGGTACCTTAGAAGTACTGGTAACTCAAAGGTATAGCTGTACCAAAATGGTACTGTACATATTAGGATCTTTTTAAAATGTACCATCCCAGTGACAACTTTTGTACCTTTTTTCTGAGAGTGTAGTACAATTATACATTGGCATTATACATAATTTGTATGATATATTCAGCCTTATATATTCATGTACATAATAAAAACCTGTTTACAACATGCAACCGACAAGTTTTATAGCACTATCAGTAATTCTCAAGTAACATCATTTACACCTGAAGTATACACTAAATTGGTTTAATTTTGGATTTCTTAAAATTTTATTAAGATTATTAAATTAAATGAGATGTGTTTTTTTATTTTAACTTTTGGTTAGATTTAGATAGCAATTTCTTCTACTACGAAAACATGCAAATGACCCAAAGTCTGTTAAGATTTAGTATGATATAATAAGCCTAACGTGCAGACAATATTTATTATTTTGTATGTGGCTGAAGTTATGTTTAAAGCAAGAGCATGCATTTTATGTAATATACAGCCAGAAAACTGGTAGAAGAATGTGAGTATAATACAAAAGTATATGTTTTTGAGTATTCTTGTAGCTCACTCAAACTAACATAAGCTCATTTCCTATGTATTCATCCCAGTAGGGAGATGGATGCTGCACACTTTGAAATTTACAAGGTCAATCACAGTCGGTCCGACCAGCCCCCTTTTCTTTTCCTCCAGCAGGTTGTAAAGCCATTAATGCATCAAGGGTTTGTTCACCAAAGACCTCAAAGTGCAAGCCCCTCTCTCTCTTTAGTCTCTGGTGAAGATCAGGGGGGCGAGGTCTTCTTGTTCTCAAATGAGCCATGTACTGTCTATGGACTGCGAGATTCGGACATATTTTACTACACTGCATTGTCCTACTCCTATGGATTATAAATACAGCAGCAGGTGCAAGTGTTAAGGTAAATCGCATTTACTTTTTGCATAGGAACACACGTGAAACACACTTTTTTAAAGATACAGTTTCCCTGAAGTTGCAGCCTTGATCTAACGTTACTAACCCTGCTTTGAATAAGCGCTCTGTTACAAATGCCGGTTGCAATGGAAGCGACAACAGATCTGTGGCGGGCGTAACATCACACTTAAGACGCCAAAAAACACGGGTTGGACAACATCCATGTGCACAGTGTCTTTTTATGCAATTTTTAAATCTCTAGTTTTTGATCTGAGTACATCGTAAGTCTTCATGTCTTCAAATTCCCAGGCTGCATATTATTGTTACGTTTTTTGACCGAAGTTTACGTTTTCACGTTTTGATATCTCGTCAGCACAATAAAAACGTGGAGTGTTTTTATGTGTTGCTTCCTTTGCATTGTTTCTGTGAATAAAGAGTTGATTCAAGGTAAATCAATTGGTTTTACTGCTATCGTAAATATCTACTACGAGTGTCCATAAATAGAGCATCGCTGTTAGTTAACTCAATTGTTTGGTCCATTTATGGGCGTTGTAGTCATTCATAGGGTTTTAAGAGAAATAGCGTCATTGTTTTATTAAAAAAAGAGAGATTTTATACTGACTTTGATGTGTTAATGAGTGCCTTTTTACAAGGAACATGTTCATGCACCAGCAGACTAAACTCAACTGCAGTGACATTTGGAAACTTGTAAGGGTCCACGTGGTGTCCCTTGGGGGTCTCCAGTTGAGGACTACATTGGAAAGTGGGGAAAAGTCCATTGTTTAGTATGTACACATCTAGAGGGCATTCGGATAAAAAACATATGGGCATGCAGACTCTTGTTTGGACAAGCTTAAGATCCCCTGCGTTTGGGGCGGGGGGCTCTGGAGTGGCTTTAGCAAATATGTTTGGGTTTGTAGAGGGGGGCTGCCAATCCCCCGTACTACTATTTCACACTCTACTGTATTTATGTTTCTAAAGATACTTTATAGTGAAAAAAGACACGCCTGTGTTATTATGTCACTTGCAGACACGTGGATTTTATGCTTAAATTTACCATAACCTTCCAAATGTCAATTTCTAAACTGAACAGTGCTCCATTCAGGATGGGTCAATGGGTGCACAGAGCTCTAGGAAAAAAATAAATGCCCTTTGTGTAAATCCGCCTCCTTGTACCTAAATCCAAACGTTGACCATTAAAGCCGGTTTGAGATCAACCATGCTGGGCAGCTCTTCTCTTTGAGAGCTTCAGACTTTCCATGGAGCCATGCCTGTGTTCTGTTAAAGTTCACTGATGCAAAGCTTGAAGAGGAGCGATTAACCTGCTGTCTAGACAACAGGAGTCTGCTTAATTTGCCTACAGTCGCTGGCCTTTCATCTGGCTGGGCTGTTAGGGGGGCTCCATCCACCTCTGTCTCCATCTCTTTCCTAAAACCACCCCGCGAAAAAGGGTGGCACCAACTCAAAAAGAGTCTGTTTTGAAAATTCATTGCCGGACATGGTCTGGGTTTTGAATTTTAGCCAGAGTGCCTTTGCTCTCCTACTATCCTGTTTTAATTCATCTTTATTCTGCACTCCTAGTTTCTTCCCTCTCTGTCTTTCCCATTTATCTGTTATGTCTTTTTTAAGGTCCAGATGTTATTTACCAAATATTATTGTGACACAACAGTAAATTCTTTTCATGCAGTTATTTTAGAGACTTTAAATTGTCTTTTTTCAGTGACCTGTTTTGAAGCAATGGGTCGATGCTAAAACACTAAAATGAGTGAAAAGCAACGCTTCAGAGATCCAAAATAATAACAACAACATTTCACTATTGATCCATTGAAAGTAATAACAACATTAACCCACAAAGTCTTGCACAAAAAGTGCTCTTGTCTCACAGTAATTGGTGTTGTTTACAGATTTCCCATGTTATCATGTAAGTGTGCAGCAGTGAAGCACTGCGTCTCTGTCTTTGCCAGGACAGCAGTGAGGGGAGAGAGGATATCCAGAGGCAGCCAGACGAGGTAGCTCAATGGTGGGGCGAATGGAGTAGCTGGTCCACCTGTTCCCGTACCTGCGGAGGGGGAGTGCGCTCTCAGGAGCGTCACTGTCTGCAGCAGAGGTAAAGTGACAGTCCTGGTTTTACACTTTGGGGGTTAATGCTGTCAGTTTGACCCTGCCTGGTTTGAACCCACTTTTCACACCAGATATTAAGCTTAATGCATTTATTGTGTCTCCTAAAGGTGTTTAGTATTTCATTTTTACTAACTGTATTTTACACATATAATTGCTTCACTGAATTTTGCTCTCAGTGCTTTCTAAATTTATTTTCTACGACCATTCAAACCAACGTAGCTGTTTATGAAGTGGAAATATACTTTAAACTTTCCTAAGCAATCTATTTAATCATGGATGATCTGCTATGGAAAATGAACCATACCAATGATATCATTCATAAAGTAGTTAATTATAGATAATCCATTGATAAGGCTTTACTAGAACATAAGGCTGGAGATTGCCACCATACCAATATCTTCTACAGACTTAGGAGTGTCATGTGGAATGTACATCAATCCACTGGGAATTGCTCTCCGAATGACAAACAAATTTATAAAATGGCTTTCAAGAGCAAATGGTCAAACATTTCGGGAAGATTCCACTGGTGATAAGGACCCAAGCTGAGCCAGTCCAGCTGGCTCCCATTAGCACTTCTCAGTATGGTGGAGGCAGCGAAAGGTGTGTGCATGGGGGAGGGTTCAGAGAAAGCTAGAAAGATGAGAACAATAATGTAACGAGGGGTTTAGAGGAATGGAACCACAAAACCCTGAAGAAAACCAAATATTCAACATCTGCAATGCATATTGTAGATACTGACTACACATAGTTGCATTTACAGTCATGTTTTGTGTGATAGCAGTCAAGCAGAGATCATTTCATGAGTGACTAATAATGTTAAGTAATGAGAGAGATCAATTTAGATGGGCTTGCACATAGATAACCTATGAATAGTTTTACTATAACAAAAAAGTGACAAATTGTAAGCATACAGTACTACACTGTACAGTAAGATACAGCTTGATTAAAACCAAATGCTTTCATACCTGTTTTCAGACTGACATCTACCCAAAACATCAATAGTTCCTTCTGCATTGGATCATCCAGGAAGTATCAGCTGTGTACGAACCAGGTACGACTGATGTATGTGATTTTTATCAATAAATCTTCGCTTATAATGAATTAATTACTGATAATAATGCGACTGCAATATCACATTCATGTTACTGGATGGACTGCTACGTCCAAGCCAACTGGCATAGCTATGCATTCTTACACATGTTGGCTTTAAGCTCTAATATCTGCAGGCTGTTTGACCTGCTGCCTGGCTCACAAGCTGTGTCTTTATTGTTGTCTGGATGTTTGCCTAGCCATGCCCAAACAGCAGAATCAGCTTCAAACAGCACCAGTGCTCTCAATTCAATGCCAAAGCCTTCGGCAGGAAGTACTATGAATGGGTTCCACTTTATCCGGGTAAAAAAGTCTATCAGTGTTCTCATTTTCCACTTCTTTCAGCTTGCCTGTGTTTTTTATCGCTTTCATGTTATTGGTTAATGTGCTGTCCTTCTTATTCTTTGTGTTTGTGTATTTCAGTGTCCTAGACTTTTGCCAAACTCTATAAATTATTTCCACAGTCTATCCCCCCAATGTTAAAAGTGAACTCTCAATGCCATTTTATCTGTAGAGGAACTGTAAAGCTTAGATTGTAATGTTGTTTTGCTGATGTCATCTCCTGTTCAGATGATTACATTAGCATATCCAATAAGCCATGTGACCTCCAGTGCACCACAACAACTGGAGAAAGGCAACTGTTGGTGCCTGCTCACGATGGGACTTTCTGCAGGGATGGCATCTACCAGGGTGTCTGCATTGAAGGCCAGTGTCAGGTATGCCTAAGGAGTATTTGGTGATTGAGACCCAGGGGTGGTTTCCCGGACAGGGATTAGCCTAAACCAGGACTAGGACTTACAGGGTTCCCGCGGGTCCTTGAATCCTTGAAAGTTTGTGAATCCGGGGGAAAAATTCAAGGCCTTGGGAAGTTTTTGGAAAATATACATATATAGAGATACAAGTCATTGAAAGTGCTTGAATCTAATTTATGCAAAAACTTAAAAAAAAATCCATATTATTCCCTGTGTAGTGTACGATAATATCATAAAAATTCTATATGTGCTAAACTGTTCGCTTTAAATGCTTATATATCTTCTGTATTTGAATGTTGATTCATTTCATGCTTTTTTGCATAGTTGTGTTTGACACATGCAAACGTCTCAGGTTACATGTGTAACTGTTGTTCCCTGAGAAAGGAACGAGACGCTGCGTCTCCCTTGCCATACTTCCTGCGTCCCTGTAACGCCGTCATTGGCAATATTTTACATAGCGATATACTTCCTGGCTCCCACTTCACCCTGTCTTTGTCGTTAAGCCTCACCATTGGTTGAATTTGAAATACACATTCAGACGCACTTTCCACTGGAGGCGTCCCCAAAGTGTCACCGCAGTGACACAGCGCAAGTTCCTTTGAAAGGGAACATGTATCTTAAAAGGTAACACGATGTAATCTTGCTCTCACTTGAAATGTGTCCACATTTAGTCCTTGAATTTGAGCGTATTGGACCTGGAAAGTCCTTGAAAGGTCCTTGAATTTGAAGTTAACTAAGGAGTGGGAACCCTGGACTTAGTTTAATTAGGAAATATAATTAGTTTTAACAAACATGCCTTACTAAATACATGACTTGTGTGCTTTTTGAGGCAAAACAAAGGGCACTGATGTATTTTAAGATATATCAGTGCAAGTTGTTTAAAGTTTGGACAGCTCTGACATTTATTTTAGTCTAGGATCAGTCTTAATCCCTGTCCTGGAAACCGCCCCCTAGTGTTATAGAGATGTTGTTTGTTATTTGTGTCAAAAATGATCATTTATTGTATCATGTTTAGTGCAGATTGTCTTCTTTTGTTTCGGATGCAGGTAGTGGGGTGTGATGGGAAATTGTACTCCAGTAAAACCATAGACAAATGCGGAGTCTGTGGGGGAAACGGAGGTTCGTGTTATCGAGTCTCAGGATCTTACCGGAAAGGGATCACACAGTTAGGTATACCTTATATTATTATTCAGGGTTGTGAAAATCATATATTCCAGCAGATTATATTATGTATTTTATAGGTTAGTGAAGTCTCATCTGACTCCTTAGAGATGTGTAATATGAGTATGCAAATAATTGTAATTATTTCAATTTGTCTTTAGGTTATGTGTTCATAACCAATATACCAGCTAGTGCCACAGATATTCAAATCATAGAGCGACGCAAGACTGAAAATATCTTGGGTAAGAGTTTCCTTGGTAGGTTTGTCATGATTCAGGTAAAAAGAAAGAATGTGGAAACAAATGTGTTTTTTCATTCTGTCTAGCGCTCTCTGATGAAGCCGGTCACTTCTTCTTTAATGGGAACAGTGTGATCGACAATCCACAGAACTTTCATGTCGCTGGCACAGTGTTTAAGTACAGGAGGCCAGCTAACCTCTTCTCTGATGGCTTTGAGTACATCATGGCTCAGGGTCCCACCCAGCAGGCCCTGAATGTCATGGTAGGTATATAGGTATGTACTAGAAGCACCATTAACCACGTTTTTTATGTTTTGTTTGATAATACAGTAAAATATATATATATATATATATATGTGCAACATACTGTAAGTAGTGACTTTATTACTGCAGTGTGATATTATGTAAATTTTCTTGGATATTTGTGACACTGCCTGTGAAAACCTGCTGAAAGTAATTTTTTGTGATTTAGAGTTTTTTGAAGGGGACATTTCACAAGATTTTTTTTAAGATTTAAAATAAACATTCGGTGTCCCCAGAGTATGTATGTGAAGTTCTAGCTCAAAATATCATGTAGATAATTTATCTGACATCACAAGGGGAGTCAAATTTCAATTACCTGCTTTTTCACATTCTTGCAGAGAAGTTTTACCACAATTGTTTACTTTTTCACGTTTCTAGGTTCATAAAGGCACTGGGGACCCAATTATAGCACATGTCCCCTTTAAATAAAATCATCCTACATAATGTAAAGAACATTCTGTGTTAATATAACCTTGATATCTTTAACACTGACTAAGTAAGGTCATGTCAAAGATTAAAATCATAGTAAAATGAATGGTTGAAATCAAACTTTAAAGCTTGTTATTAGTGCTGTGACGGATCGCAGTTGATCCGCGATCCGTACGGATCCGCAGTTCGGCTCGCATGTGATTCGCAGATTAATATGCAAATTTAAGTAGGGAAAGGTTATCATTTGCCTGTGTTTCTAAGGCTTGCAAATGTTAACATTCAAGTGATTTAAAACAATATTTAAATGTGATTTAAATGTGTCCGGTCCAGCTCCCGTCAGTCGTAATCATCCCTTCAAAGATCAGAACTCCTCATGTGTAAACTATATAGAGAGTTGCGATACTGTGTCTGATACTGTAGTCCATTAACACACATTTGCTGAATAGAGCAATAAAAAAAACGTAACGTTTTTATGTGAAGCCACTGTTTATGCTGCATCTTCTTCCGGAAGTGCCGTTTGGAATTTGCCCTCCGCCTGTGTGTTTGCAAGCGTTTAAGTGCCCTCGATAGTGCATATACGGAGAGTAAGCCAACATAAAATATTTCTGTTATTGAGAGGGCACGTACACACAAAATGATCTCACAGTATTCTTTTTCTAATAAAAACATTTGTTTATGTCTCAAGTGTAGAGTCTACAAATTGTAGACTCAGAAAAGTCTGTGCTTATTTGGTCTTAAAGAGACAGTAACCTCAATTAACCTACTTAAAGGAACACGCCCACATTTTGGGACTTTAGCTTATTCACTGTATCCCGCAGAGTTAGATAAGTCCATACTAGGGTTGTTGCGGTGACAGAATTTTCCCACCGGTTAATCAGCGCGTGACAAACCCGGTGTTACCGGTTTCACCGGGTGGGAGGGGCTTATAAATGGACAGAAGTGCGCATTTTACTTTCACTTTTGAATTAGATGCAACTGTTGTTTAAATCCAGCGCTTGCGTACGCTGCGTTAAATCGCGTATGAATTTGCGTGTAAATGCGAGTGCAACTGCTGGTTTAAGTGCTTGAGTCAATGTGCGCAGGTACTTCTGACAGAAACCCACCAGTCCCAAGCAGAGCAACCGGCTATTTCTCCATAAAGCGCTGCTTGAATTATGGGTTTATTATTATTCTTAATGAAAAACACAACAACAAAACGATCTCGCCTACATTAAACATCATATATGCATCTTATAACAAAAACGAGTAAGCACGCGGCTTCTGCCATCGTCTGCTTGCCGCAGTCTGAGGAATTAATGAAATCTGACACCCGCAGCCGCTGCTCTGTGATGACGCGCGTTCAGCTCCGCTAGATTCAGACAGCAGACACATACAGTTGTAAGTGTTTGCTCTCTCTAACGAAACTAAATGATTTAATTACAAGAAAATATCAAAACGACGGTGAAAGACGGTGTCGCGGTGGGCAAGTGATCTAACCGGTGAGAGGCTGAAGCACCGGTAATCACCGTTTCACCGACTATCGCAACAAGCCTAGTCCATACATACCTTTCTCATCTCCGTGCATGCTGTAACTCTGTCTGACGCAGCCCCCGCTAGCTTAGCTTAGCACAAAGACTGGAAGTGAATGGCTCCAGCTAGCATACTGCTCCCAATTAAGTAAAAAATATACCTACATTTTCCTACTTATATGTTGTGATTTGTACAGTCACATCGTGTACAAATAACAAGGTCATATGAGACACAGACATCTTTTATTAGTATAATACTGGGAACTATATTCTCAGGCGAAGCAGTGCTGCTACCTGAGTGAGAAGCCCCGTGGTGAGGAGCAGAGAGTTTGCTCAGAGTTTGAGTAACAGAGTTAGCGATAGTTAAGATAGTTAATGTATTACGACTATTTTCAAAAAACGGAATTTGCCACACGGACAATGAAACGTGCTGAAGGATACAGCCATCACATCGATCGTACAAACAGGACAAAATGGATCACCTGCGGCTACAGTAAGTGTTCCGTTATGTTTTTAGATGACTAGTTTACTGTAACAGTGCCATTAGCTAGATGTAATGTAATGTTACTGACACTATAACGTGAACAGGGTGGTCACTACTATTGCAGTTGTTCCCGGGCTCTATGTAATGTTAATAATTATTATGTTGTCACGAACGCGCTCTATCACCCCAGTAACAAAAGAGGGGTGCTTGAGGTAACTCATGACGGTACCATTCGCCTTGATATTGAATCAGTTTACATTTTTGACAAACAGTGACCTGGTTTGTAAAATAGTTGGCTACTGTCTGTGGGTTCATTGTGCAAAAACAATTTGCTTTGTGCTATTACTTTTAACTTATTCTATAATAATAATGATAATAATAATTATTTGTACACGGTGTGACTATACAAATCACAAGATATAAATAGGAAAATGTTATTGTTATGTTGTCACTTATTGGGAGCATTATGCTAGCTGGAGCCATTCACTTCCAGTCTTTGTGCTAAGCTAAGCTAGCGGGGGTTGCGTCAGACAGAGTTATAGCACGCACAGAGGTGAGAAAAGTATTTATGAATTTATCTAACTCTGGGGGATACAGTGAATAAGCTAAATTCCCAAAATGTGGGCGTGTTCCTTTAAGTCTGTGTCATTAATGTTAATCAAACAACCCAAGACAAAGAAAAAATCACTTCTGTGGCTCTATAATAATAATAATAATAATATTTAATTCGTACAATAAAGACAGTGTTATTGTTCATTTAATTTGATTTCTGTACCTAATGCTAATTTAGACCTTACTTAATGTGCTTTGTTAATGTAACTTTGTTCTTTTTTTATAAATGTTTGTAATTTCTTTATTTATTATTCGATTTTTCCTACCTCTTTTTTTTGCTGATCCGAAATTTGATCCGATCCGTGCCTCAAAAACCGTAATGTGATCCAAACCGTGAGTTTTGTCATCCATCACAGCCCTACTTGTTATCTTGTAATTACATTATGACACTTTTTGGGGGATTTTACATGCAAGGTCAAATTTGTGACACAGTGAAACTGTAGCTGTCACAAAAACCTGAAAGTGTGTTTTCAATGTGGTGCAATGTTGAATCTTTTATATACGTGTGACCACATGAAGTCCCTTAAAGACAAAAGTTGTTACTGCAGATAAATTGTTAGCATGTCTTTGATTTAAATCAGCTTACATCAGCAAGGATTAGCCTATTGTTATTTTTGCTCATTTATGTTGCAGTTTTTTTCTTACCGGCCAACTGGCGAGTAACCCCTCTGTTCGCCAAAGCCAATGTATATTTGCTTTTGGCCCTTCATGAGTGTTAATTTTGGACTGCTTTTGTAAGTTATGTCTATTTCGAATGCATGACAGGCTGTTTTCTTTATTTGAAGTATTACAACCTCAACGGAAAGATGCCTCACATCACATACGAGTACACGGTTCCTCGATCTCCAGAGCCAAGAACAGCACCTCCCATAGCCTCAACCCCTGAGCAGCCTCAGATAAGCAACCTGATGTCCATGACTTCCAAAGACACTTCACCAGAAGGGAAGAAAGTTAACACGTCCTCCTCAGAGCTGTCCATCGCTCATAATGAAATAGAAGGTCGTAAGCAGTATGAAAAGAAGGGGAACCAGAGCGCTCCCATGGCTCCTCAAGAAAACGTGGAGCTGCGTGTGGGCCCCGAGGAGCTGTTGTGGGAGCTCCAGGCCTCTGTAAACCTCAGTGAGCTGCCTGGTCTGGTATTATTTAGACCTGCCAGTGAGGTCCTTCAGAATGAGCTAGATGATGAAATGCACCATCTTGAGGCACAAGGTAGTTTTGGTAAGTAGTATTAATTTGACTGGATTTCATTTCATAGTTAAGGTTTCGGTGAAGACTTATATTCAGTCGACCCTAATGTTTGGGTGTTTTTTTTTTTGGGTGAAAGCTGTCTTGTGAAATTGGTAGCACATTTGGGAACTGCACTCGGGTCTGTTAGTAAATGTAAACTGCTGCTATTGATTATACATCTTTTTTGGGAATATTGTGCCATGATTCTGATTGTGATACTAAATAAACAAAAATCGAAGTGAAGCAAACATGATCCAGTTTTAGAAATTTAAGATTTCTACTTTTGTTACCTGATGGTGTTGATAAACAGCTCTTGCTGTTAAATGATATTCAGCTTTTGTGTTTTGAGTCTTAAACTAAACTACTGGGATTTGATGTGACCTTTCATATCATCATTTAAGTGGTTGATTTACTTAAATGGATAGTTCACCGAAAAATTATTAACTCACCCCCAGGTTGTTACAGACCTGTTTAAATGACTTTGTTCTGCTAAACAGAAAGGAAGATGTTTGTAACAAAGCGATCAGGGGCACCATTGACTTCAAAACTATTGAAGTCTATTGCTTTGGATAAAAGCGTCTGCCAATGCATAAATATAGTGATTATTTGTATAGGCTTTTCAAACCATATTACATTAAAGGGACACTCCACTTTTTTTTGAAAATAGGCTCATTTTCCAGCTCCCCTAGAGTTAAAGATTTAGTTTTTACAGTTTTGGAACCCATCAGCTGATCTCCGGGTCTGGCGGTACCACTTTTAGCATAGCTTAGCACAATCCATTGAATCTGATTAGACCATTAGCATCGCGCTAAAAAATAACCAAAGAGTTTGGATATTTTTTCTATTTAAAACTCGACTCTTCTGTAGTTACATCGTGTACTAAGACCGACGGAAAATTAAAAGTAGTTGCGATTTTCTAGGCTGATATGTCTAGGAAATATACCACCATTCTGGCGTAATAATCAAGGACTTTGATGCTGTAACATGACTGCAGCAGGCGTAGTGATATTACGCACTGCCTGAAAATAGTCCCCTTGGTAACTATTTTTGGGCACTATGTAATATCATTGCGCCTGCTTCAGCCATGTTACAGTTTTAAATAGGAGAATTATCGAAACTTTTTGGTTTTAGCGCAATGCTAATGGTCTAATCAGATTCAATGAGTTATGCTAAGCTATGCTAAAAGTGCTAGCGGCAGACCCGGAGATCAGCTGAATGGATTCTAAAACGGTAAGAATCAAATTTTTAACTCTAGGGGAGCTGGAAAATGAGCATATTTTCAAAAAAAGTGGAGTGTCCCTTTAAATTGACATATACAGTATTGTGCAAAAGTCTCAGGCCACCATGCCAGAAATAGATCTGTTGTTTTTGCAATGTTATAGTGATCATATATAATTGTTTCTCAGTCTCTTTAATAGAATTCATCCAGAAAATACAAGAAATGTGTTTATATTATTAAAAACTGTATAAAAATGTAAACTGATATGTTAAGTTTTTAGGGTAAACTCCCCTTCCCCTTGAGCAATAGCAGGAATCTGCAGGATCTCTTAAACCTGAATAAAATTAAATCCTAATTTTAAAGAAATTAGTCTTTTTACTTCATTATGCTCAAAAACGTCAAGATGTGTTTAGTGCCAAGAGAGGTCACACTTAACACTGATGATGCCTAAAGAAGACATTTAGTACTGAAAATGTCTTTTTTTACATATTTCCTGTATATTCTGTTTGTATCTTTATAAAATAGATTGAAAAATAAATATGGATGGCCATTAAAACCTCTAAAACAGACTTTTGCACAGTACTGTATGTTCCCAAAAATCTTATCCATTAGAAAAAAACAATACACATCATGGACCAGTTGATTCATTGATTTTGAATATGCTTAATGTTGTTCAGGTTCTGACTCCAACTTGATTGATGGTGATTCGTCTAGTTCCAGTGACTCCAATAACACCTCTACACCAGTTCTGAAGAGTCTCTTTTACGATGGGGTGGCTTGGCCCTCAGGCTCCAGACAGCCCTGTAAAGAAGGTTCAGCACTCTCAGGGTGTTCCATACTCAAGCTGAATTCCAGCTCCTCTCTGGATAACAGCCTGACCCTGGAGATCTTCCCAGGCAGTCTGGACATGCACGATTCGGAAGGGGAGCCTATATTCGAGCCGTATTCTGAGCCCAGGACTAACGACTCAACAAACCGGTCCATCCTTCTCCAGCTCCACCAGGTGGAGCCAGTGCAGGCACCCCACAGCGAGAGGTCAGAGGGAGGGCATAAGACAAAATTGAGAATGTTCTGACATATTTATTGCCACAGTCTAGCCTGGGTTATTATGGATGGAAACGTGCACCAATCTTTCAAAATTTTACTACATCCATTCCACAGATGTGCTTGTTAGGATAGAACAAGATTTGCAACTTTTAGTTCCAAAGCATTCGCCCGCAAAATTCCCAGAGGTCAGGTTAACATGAAATTATGATAAAGAGGTGAAACATTTCTTATGTGGGGATTCAAATGCTCCGCTGTAATTCGTAGAAACAGAATTTTGTGCTGATCCTGTTATAGACCAATTAAACGGATCCTCCAGCCAAATATCAAAATTACCCCATGATTTACTTACCCTCAAGCAATCCAAGATACACATTTACATTTATCTGACACTATTATCCAAAGCGACGCTCGGGAATCGCGTGAGTCCAAGGTGGCATCGTAACTGGAAGCTTGTTATTACGTTTGAAATATGGATATTTTTCTTATAAAATCGCATTGATTATCTGCAGAAGAAACCCATTGGAGCCGTGTTGATGACTTATGTGAACGATGAATGCACTTTTTGGGGGGTTTAAAGCATGGGTGGGCATTCCTGGTCCTGGAGGGCCACTGTCCTGCTAAGTTTAGCTCCAACTCTTATCACACACACCTGAATGCCATTTCCAAGTCATCGTGCAGCCTTTGAATAGATTTTTCAGATGTGTTTGATTAGGGTTGGACCTAAACTTTGCAGGACAGTGGCCCTCCAGAACCAGGAATGCCCACCCCTGGTTTAAAGGGATGGGACTACAGATGGAAATTAGCTAGTAGCTAAATCTTGTGCAGAGCATCTTTTCTCTGTCTGAGATTAATGTTTGTCTGTGCATTGTCCTTGATAAATAAAGAAATAAAATAAAAATAAATAGTTCACCCAAAAATGAAAATTCTATCATATTAAGGGCATAATTAAGAAAATGATTCTATGTTGATGAACACGAAGGAAGACATTTTGAGGAATGTTTGTAATCAAACCATTCATGAGCCCCATTCACTTCCATAGTAGTAAAAAAGTACTATGAAAGTGAATGGGGCTCACGAATAGTTTGATTACAAACATTTCTCAAAATATCTTTCTTCGTGTTCAGAATTTAAATTTTTGGGTCATAAATAGATTTTTCATTTTTAACTATGCCTTTAAAGTCAGAAGTTGTTCCCTGATCCCTGTTTTCACCCATTATAAAGCTTGAAAGAGCAAGGACATGTGTCAAAATAATTCCAAATGTGTTCGTCTGCAAAATAATTTTGATATTTGGGTAGCTTCTTAAGTAAACATTTTTAATCTTGCTCCTTATTTTCTTACCTGTTCCCTCCCTCCCTCTCTTTAATCTTACTCTAATAGTAATGAGTTTGAGGTGGAATCTTTGGATCATGACATCAGCACGGCCGACATGTACAGATGGAAGGTATCAGCGTACGCACCCTGCAGCTCCACATGCACCACAGGTGCGACTACCAGCACAACATACACAGCATAACAGACTTATGCAGGTTTCAGTTGTATATATATATTGTGCAAACTTGACGTTATGCTCTGTTTCTGCAGGTATAAGCACATCTTATGCCTTATGTGTAAAGTATGATGGGACTGAGGTGGATGAGAGCTACTGTGACTCTTTGACCAGACCAGAACCCACACATGAATTTTGCACAGGGAAAGAGTGCCCGCCCAGGTCTGATACTGACACTGCTTACTAGTGCTTTATTGTAAGAGAAACATTATTAGAAATGTTAAGCTGTCCATGTCATAGCTTAAAGATCTGCTTGTAGTACACCATGCCTAAAGAGATATTCACAGTTATTTTAACTGATCAGTCAGTTTATAAAAACAAAGGAAAACAACCTATACAGTGGATGAGACCAAAGTGTAACTACATTTTTTAGATACGATGGGGCGGTATCCCGGAGAGGGCTTATCCGAGCCCCAGACTAAAATGCATGTTTGAGCTGCTTTAATTTTAAAGCACCTTGCACTGACATATTATTTTAACATATCAGTGCCATTGTTTTGTCTCAAAATGCACACCAGTATAGATTTGTGTAAGGTTTTTTTGTAAAAACTACTTAAATGTCCTAAAATAACTATGGCCTAGTCATGGATTAATCTAAATCCTGTTTGGGAAATCGCCACTGTTTAACACATGCATCGTAACACATGCTTATCATGATAGTTAGCTGTATCGATATTTTTGCACAGCCCTAATGCTTGGTAGACCTATAAAAGCGTAATCATTTCACTTTGTGAGAAATTTTCAAGCAAAACATTTTTAAGTCCACTATTTTTGGACCCACCAGTACACCTGCCCATTTCATCCCAAAGTTATTTGCAGTGGTATTCAGGAACATGCAACAGCTAGAGTAGATTTCAATTTTAGGCATTATTAATAATAACTTTGAACCTTTTTTGTCACCTACCAGTCATGCTTTATATCTGCTAATACTTTATGGGAATATTGACTATGCTGTACTACAGTGTATAGTCTACTGATTATAATAAACTTAGCAACTTTACTGTCAACTTTTTCTACTAGGCCTAACTCTCTCTGACCCTAAACCTACCCCTAACAGTATATTCTCTCATAAGAGTTAGTTGAGGCGTAGTTGGAGAATGATTTATTATCAATGGAATGTCAAAAATAATTGTTACCCTGTTTGGTGAATACTGCCACAGGTGGGAAACCAGCCGGTGGAGTGAGTGTTCTCGGACGTGTGGGGAGGGGTTTCAGTTTCGCACCGTGCGCTGTTGGAAGATGCTGGCACCGGGATTTGACAGCTCTGTGTATGATGAAGTTTGCCAGGCTGCCGAGCTACACAAACCCATGACTCGAAAAGCCTGCAAGAGCAAAAGCTGTGGCCCTCAGTGGGAGATTTCAGACTGGTCTGAGGTCAGCTTGTGAAGCATTTACTTGAACCCGTGCATGTGAATTGAATGTTATCTGTGTATGTCTGTAGCTATGCTACATATATTTGCAATTGTAATATAGATGCTGATTTATTTGCGAAATAGAAATGGATACATTTATACTATTATTATGCTATACTGCTGTACTTTTGATCACTTATTAAACATGAAGGATGTATTTCATGCCCCACCTTTAACATCAAGCGGAATTGCAGTCTTTTGGTTGAACTGCATGATTGGTCAATTATACAATGTTGGCTCAACCAATAAGGTGGGAGCAGATGGGGCGAATATGTGACCCTGTTAAGAGATTAGGAGCATCAAAATTTGATTTTAATCATTGATTTCAATCTTTGGCCTTAGTCATTATAAAAGGGACACTCCACTTTTTTTGAAAATATACTCATTTTCCAGGTCCCCTAGAGTTTTTACCTTTTTGGAATCCATTCAGCTAATCTCCGGGTCTGGCGGTACCACTTTAAGCATAGCTTAGCATAATCCATTGAATCTGATTAGACCATTAGCATCACGCTAAAAAAAGAACCAAATAGTTTGGATATTTTTCCTATTTAAAACTTGACTCTTCTGTAGTTACATCGTGTACTAAGACCGACGGAAATGAAAAGTTTCTAGTCAGATATGGTTAGGAACTATACTCTCATTCTGGCGTAATAATCAAGGACTTTGCTGCTGTAACATGACTGCAGTAGGCGTATTGATATAACGCAGTGCCTGAAAATAGTCCCCTGCCATTCAAAGTTACTAAGGGGACTATTTACGGCTGCTGCGTAATATCATTGCACCTCCTGCAGCCATGTTACGGCAGCAAAGTCCTTGATTATTACGCCAGAGTGAGAGTATAGTTCCTAACCATATCTGCCTAGAAATTATTCATTTCCGTCGGTCTTAGTACACGATGTAACTACAGCAAAGTCAAATTTTATATAGGAAAAATATCCGATCCGAAAAATCAGATGTTTAACTCTAGGGGAGCTGGAAAATGAGCATATTTTCAAAAAAAGTGGAATGTCCCTTTAAAGATATCTGTGTTATACTTGATATTACTAGTATATATTATTTATATAGAAAACATTAAATCACAAAAAATGACTTTAGCTGGGTTTTCAAAGGCAGGGTCACATATTTTGGTACTGTTTGGTACTGCTAGTGGTGCAGAAATGACACATTTTAACTTAATTTGATAAAAATAACAGCCATGCCAGCATGAAATCATGACTGGTAATGTAATGTGTTTTGTTCTGATAGTGTTCAGCGAGGTGCGGTGGTCGTGGGGTGAGGAGTCGTGAGGTGCGCTGCTCTATGGATGCCAGGCTCTGTAACAACTCCACCAGACCAGTTAGCCAGAGAGAGTGCGAGGGTGTGCCGTGTGATCGCCAATGGACCGTTTCTGAATGGGGAC
Source organism: Paramisgurnus dabryanus (assembly GCF_030506205.2). Lineage (NCBI taxonomy): Eukaryota > Metazoa > Chordata > Actinopteri > Cypriniformes > Cobitidae > Paramisgurnus > Paramisgurnus dabryanus. The sequence goes on along the minus strand of NC_133342.1, from coordinate 22,956,247 downwards.
CGGTGGGTTTTTAAAACTTATAAGGAATATGTTACCAACAGGCCAACACCAGTATTGTGTTTTGACTCATTTATTAATTTGTTATATTGTATATTTATTTTCTTCACCTTCTTTATCTTGGTTAAGTTCAGATTTGTTCATTCCTATATTTAACTGTCTTTCTTTTTATTCATGTGATGAATAAACTTGTCTAATAAAAATAATAATATGATTTATCACCCGTTCTTCTTCTTAAAGTGCTCGGGGCTGTGTGGGGAAGGTCGGATGAGGCGTTATGTGGTGTGTAAGAACAGCAATGGGAAGGTGATCTCTGATTCTCAATGTGATCCAGAGCTCAAGCCGCTCGCTGTGCATCCATGTGGAGACAAAAACTGCCCCGCCCACTGGGTGGAGCAAGAGTGGGCACAGGTGACCCCCTTTTGCTGCACAAATGATTCTTCATCCACCTATCTGCTAAAAAAAACTTTAACCGTATTGTTGTTTTCTCCAACAGTGTAACGCAACATGTGGGCGTGGGGTGAAGACGCGGCAGGTTGTGTGCGCGGGACTGGAGGGTGGTGTGTTTAAAGAGTTTCTAGAGCCGATGTGTGACAGGTCCCTCAAACCTGCGGACAGTGCGGCCTGCTTTGAGAGACCCTGTTCCAAGTGGTTCACCACGTCCTGGTCACAGGTTAAGATTATGGATATGACACATTATGACACATATGTTACACATTTGGTTCATGAAAGATTGCAAGGGTTTTATTGTCATTTGTAGATTCTGGGATTTGTTCATGTGAATGTTCCCACTGGGATTACTTTCAATTGCTTAAGACCATAAAAATTTTATGTAACCCTAGAAACCCTACACAGCCTGTATATACTAAGACTATTTATATCAAACATTCGTTGTCTTTAGGGGTCTGTGAATATAGTTTGATCAAATTATACTTGCTTTATTTGTTTGATGCTCACACTTGTGTGTATCTGTGTGTCCTGCAGTGCAGTAAAACGTGTGGGATTGGAGTGAGGGTCCGAGAGGTAAAGTGCTATCAAGGAGAGGAGTTGGGCCATAGCTGTGACTCCACATTGAGACCCGAAGCCAGGCAGAGCTGTGAGGTGCTGCCGTGCACCACTGAAGCACCAGGTACACAAGTGTTTTGGCAAACCGCAGTACTGCAGATGAGTATTAACAGATGCATACTGAGGTTTGGCTTGAGGCTGTGTAAAGCTTGTATACACATAGTAGATTTCAACAAGATGTGCTTTGAGTATAGATTTAAAAGCTTTAACCTACATTTGTATTTGCTTTAGGATGCATCCTGGCTTGGCTGTTATTTGATCATGCCAGTTTTTAAGTCGTTTGCGCTGTACTTTTAATGAAACGCAGCAAGAAGTGTGTGTTGAAACGAACGGCTCAATTAAAAGCACATGCGCATCTATCTTGGCACAGCACAGGCTAATTCCTGTGAAATTTAGACCAGATTAATGCTTTGTTGTTTTTAACTTTGTAGGGCAAGCGCATCATGCGTGTTGTTCATTTGCCAGCCAGTTTTGTGTTTTTGGACAGCAGTTCTCTATTAGAGATTTAGTGGGAACATCTATACTAAGAATTGCCCTTAAGTGTGAGAATTTCTGTGCCGTTAACAGAATAAAACAAAACTGAAATGTTTACTCAACATTTCTACCGCTGTATATTCAGTATTTTATGTTTATGTCTGAATTCATTTTCTTATTCATCAGCTGAGGATGCATGTCAGGATAAAGTGACGGCTAACTGCGCCCTTGTCCTGCGGGTGAAGTTGTGCACTCATTGGTACTACAGAAAGGCCTGCTGTCTGTCATGCAAAAACAAGAGCCAGTAAAAAGTCTTTCTGGCCCCTCACTGGGGCCCTCTTTATACTGAACGCACTGAACCCTAAACTGTACCCCTGTGGTACCCCCGGTAGAGTTTACTCTACTAGACAAGCCCTTCAACCTCACGGCTGTCAATCTCTCCTAAAGTACATAAAGAAAGGTGCTATAATAAAAGGCCATTGGCCCTACGTAAGCCCCACTGCAGGGATCCACTAAAGGCAGCTTCTGTAACTGGACTGGGTTTACTGTGATAGAGACTGCGTACAGTAACCGTCAAGACAACTGTACGGACCCCTTCTCTATACTGGACGCCTCGATCTTGCTCTAACACACAAACACTAACACACAAATCTTATGATATATGTACAAAGTTTTTAGTTTTGTTTGTTTTCGTGTTCACTTTTTGTCTTGAAGAAATAAAACCATTTGTTTTGGGATTTGGTGTTGATCTTTGGATACTCGCAGATACATTTTCACCCATAAATACTTCTTAATGATTCTTTATTGTGATGTTTATAAAATGTTCACATCAAAAAACTGCAGATAAAAATAAGTTAAGTTTGATTTGAAACAGTTACCTCTACTGTGAGCCAAGTTGTGTCACTTTTTAAGTCATATTTTATAGACATGTTATAGACAGTTTCTCCTCATATTATTAATATTGATTGCAAATATAGCTTGCTCTTTACATTATTTTTCATTTCTTTTATACAATTTGAGTTTGGGGCAGTTTCCCGGACAGGGTTTATCCTAGTCCCAGACTAAAATGCATGTTTGAGCTGTCTTGATTTAAAAACATCTTCTATTGACACATCTTAACAAATATCAATGCCATTGTTTTGTCTCAGAATGCACATCTTTTATGTTTCTAGTATGTAAAACTACCTAAATATCCTAATATAACCAAGACATAGTCCTGGATTAATCTAAACACTGTCTGGGAAATTGCCCTTGAATCTACCCCACAGTAAATATGTTAGCACATTTTTGGATGTAAAAAAGGTTAAAAAAAAATACACTTCTTATTTTGAGGATTTTGTTTATAAATGTTTAAATAATTGCCAGCAGAGGCACAAGACTGTGAGTCATTTTGATGGCCTACAGTTGGAACATAGTGCTGTTGGGAGGGATTTGTGGCCATTAATCTAAAAGACTCACTTTGAATGCCAACCCACAAGAGAGAAATGTTGTACAAATGTTGGCCTGTAAAAGCCATTAAATACATTTTCAATGACTGCAGAAAAATCTTCAAAAGTATTGCTTATTGTATAATGTTGTTTGTTTAAATCATCTTTAATTATAATTAGGTTAATGTACAGTAAATAACAGTTTGTTGTGGATATGTAAAGTTTTTTTTTACCTAAAATTAATATCTCATTATCACTGTTAAGTAAAGCTTTTTACTAAACCACAATAGGTGACTTAGCTGAATCCTAAAAATCCTGATGTAATTAGCCAATTTCATTGAGTAATAATAAGCAAATCTCTTTATTACAGATCAAGTTTAGGATGTGTCTACTTTAGTTTGATGTAATATTGGTTTAGTAACGCGTTTAGCAATTGAGAATATTTCCCATGACTGTACAGATTACTACCTTGCCTCATCTCTGTACTGAAAAAGTAAACTTTTGAAGCCATATCTCATTTCCATGCAACGTCACTAACAAACGTAAAAACAGCACTGGCACTGCATGACTAAAAAACAGATGTTTGTTGCTGAAAATAAGTTATAAACTACACCATTTTCAAAATCATAACATGCCACACACGCAAGTATATTTGTTATTTAAATAAATAACAAAATGTCCAACCATATCAAAATATAGAGAATATTTTACTTTCAAAGGCACTGCACATGTATTTTTCATGTTATAGGCTTTAAATAATAAAACAATAGAATATATTATTTAAATGATTTCAAATTAAGATCAAATGCACATTATTGTACATATTGGTACATAATTGCCCTCATTTGCTAAAACCTAGGTTGGAATAGCTGTAAAAATAGCAAAGATCAAATTAAGACAACAAAATCTTTTTTTAGTTTTCTACATAAAATTATCCTACATAATGTAAATAACATTCTGTCCAAATATAACCTCGATATCTTGAATACTGAGTAAGGTCATGTCAGAGATTAAAATCAATGTGAAATCAATGATTAATACACTTTGATGCTCCTAATCTAAAAATTTGATTATGAGATTTAAGCCTGGATTTTACAGACAAGGTCACGTATTACAAAGTGACACACTTATTGCTAAAAAAAACAACGCTTTGTAAAAGGAAAATTATATCACTATTGAATGTCAAAAGGATCCCTTTGTTGCATTTGATGCTTCATTTTCAGTTCACTTATTTCTGTACATTGTAATACAATTTTCTGCTGTGTAGCAATGCTGGTTTAGTATGATGCTGAAAATGTTAGAATAATGGATTTGCTTACCAAGGAAGACTTTTAACACCCACATGAAATTCAATCATTCGTGTTAATGGGAAATAAAACAGTCACTTAACAGCCTTCACTCTTCTGTCGCTGCTTCTGAAGGTGCAAACATCTCACAACAGCAAGTCTCTTGTTTTCACCAGCTTAAAGACTGCTTCTATTTTTAAATGAAGTAAAATTTGGTTCATTATGCTCTTAAAACTTTCAAGATTTATCCTTCACAGGAATTTACGAAATACAGTCCTAACATGATGTTTTAGATGCACGCTTGCATTCACTTGCTTGTGTGTGTTTGCTGTGTGATGGGGATCATGGTGTACCCTGATGGTATAGTAGAGGACTCTTGTCACAACATGTTTCCTAATCATTCAAACATTCAGTCTCAGACCAGCAACCCTCTTAGTGTCTCTGTAAAAAAGCATCACATTCAAACCATGGCAAAGCTGTACCGTTGAGAGGAAAATTTTGACTGATCTTTCATTTGTTTTTCATTAAATCTGAAGTGTTATACATTTTTTAAACAATAACTATAAAAAACACTTATTTATTTGTAATTACCACATATTTTTTTCAAATTGATTAGATTTTCATTATTTAATAATTGAGACAAAAGGATTTGACATTTAAAGGCTTTGCACTGGAATTATCGTGCATCATGGTCTTTACATGCATACATACATCATTATACTTCACTTAAATTAATTAGGCCCACCATAGTGATTTCCTCGAAGATGAAAAGTTAATGCATCATTACATAGGACGCAGTCAGATCAAATAAAGTTACATTTAGGTCTGGAGAGGTCAACACGCATCTCTGTGTTTAACTTTTAGTAACCCTGCAGGCGCTGGAGAATGCCTCTGAATTCCAAGGCTTCATGTTACAGGCCAGAGAAGTGGGCAGAAAAACTCCAGTAGAATGATTCACTCATCAACAACTACTGTCCAATCCCGTGCCATCAACTGCTCTGACTTAGATGTATCTCAATGATGGACTAATTCGATATCTTATTTATAATCATGATATGATTTTAAATAGTATATGTAATATTTGTTTAAACAAGAAAACACTTCAGTTTTGCAATTTTTTTAATGCTTGGTTAAAGTAGAAAATTATTAATGTGCAACCTCTTTGATTCAAATAAAACCTGATTCTTTCGAACATAATTTTTTATTTTTGTCATACTTTTGCAGTGTGACATTAGATAGAGACTAGCACTTTTTGGACCATATTGACCAGCCCAAAAATTCGATCATCTGCCAGTAATACAACCACAAGTGTTTCATCATCGGCTGGACCAGTGAGTATTATGAAATGCTGCTCAGTTTTAATGTGCTAAATATAATTAACCCCTCATCGACTACATGAATGTTTCATTTCCCAAACAGAATTCCTGCCACCAATGCAGAATTATGGGTATGCTGCAGCTAGTTCAAGTAGGTCTTCTTTAGTAAACTTCCCTCATGTCTGAAACTTAACTTACTTTTTGTTTTGATCAACCTTCAGTATATAAATAGTTAAAACAAAATAGGCTAATGCTTTCTCGTGTTTTAGGGAAAATATATTACAATTATAATAATAAATAATTATAAAATTTTAGTTATTGTAATTTCAGTAAATTTTTGGGAAATACTGTTAAAATAAAATAAATACAAATTGGAAATTCTCACAAAATCCAGACTTAGAAGGTGTCCAGCATCAGATTTTTTAAAAAGACCTTGAAGCCATTATTTTTAGAGGATTTAAAAAATATTTCCTATAGAATTATTTAAATATTTTAGATTATCATTATAAAAATTGATCATTACCGCAACATGATATTACATTAAATATATGCATTTACAAACTCATGTTTCGGTAATGAGAACTAAAAAGTTGTCTAGGTACTATGACAAACAAAATTTTTACTTTTATCTGGAGAGAAAAATAAGAACTGCTTACCTGGTAGTCATCTTGAGTGTCACAGTCAATTTGTCCCTTCAACAATTTTTTTTTTTTTAAATGTTAGTTCCTTGAGGGCTTAAACAATGATTGAAAATTGTTGTGAAGGATAAGAAAATTGGTCTTGGACACATTTATATTCCTTATTATTGTCTCTACATTTACCAATGATCACCAAATTCCACATGTTTCTTTACTGTAAATGTTTATAGTATAACATGCCTTGAAGCTTTTTATTTTTTAATTATAAAAAAAAAATAATTTTTTAATTTTTTAATTATAAATATTTCCATGTCAAAGAAACCAAATCCAGTCATGGACACGTTGCGGTAATGAAAATGTCCCCTTAAATGTGGAAAAAAATAACAAAATTGGTTTGTATGATGTTATTTTAAATCATGTGCAAAATAGTACATGAAGAGATGTTTGTTACTGTATGCTTCTTATTTTGATTCTCTTACTTTGCATTTACTTTTTTTTATCAAAATGTTTCATGACACCTCATAAGTCTAATTTCGCCAGAATCACCCAAATGTCTGTGCTAATAAATTATGAGGAAAAACCAATATGTTGCAGAAATTCACTCTAAATATTTTTTATTTCACATTTATTTCTACAATCATTTTTCTAATTCATCACTCATCTTGAACATGCACACAAAAATCTTTTTTTTGAGTTTCTAACATCATAAGGCTTCCTAACTTTACAACAAATGTGAAAGTTATGACTGTGGACAAAGCATTAGGACAAAGACCTAACACTAACCTAATAAATTATTTATATTAGACACTGAAACACAGGAAATGTGCCAGACAGACAGAACAACAACAACAACATAGCATTATGACTATCCATTACGTTATGACCAACCTTCAGCCTCAAGCATTTAAAAGAAGTTGCTACAGTTTTAACTGCATGATACAAAGGGAGGGGTACATCAAGACAAAGTAATGCTTTACTGACACTGGGACTACACTGAAGAGTGAGGTAAACTGTCTGTATTGGCTCAAGGTGGTAACCTATATAGCTCAGGAGCTCACAAACAAGATCACTTGTGGAAGACAAACGGAGGACATCCAAGCTCACAGATCATGAAGAACTTCAAGCACAGTGGCAATAGACCAGGCCTGTGTTTCACAGCTAAAGGAACAGTACTGTCCATTCTCATTAGTGAGCTCTGGCAGACCCTTCCAGGATGACCTGAGAAGGAAAAGATGAAAGATCTTTGACATTTTAAACTCTAATGGCATATTATCATTATGACATACTCTGCAGGTCAAATTATTATGGTATACTGTTTATTGATCCTATACATTAAGTACAACATATTAAAGGGGACATTTCACAATACTTTTTTAAGATGTAAAATAAATCTTTTGTGTCACCAGAACACATATTGTGCAGTGCAAAATTTGTGTTGTTTTTGGGTGTGTCCTTTTAAATGCAAATGAGCTGATCTCTGCACTAAATGGCGGTGCTGTGGTTGGATAGTGCAGATTAAGGGTGGTATTATCCCCTTCTGACATCACAAGGGGAGCCAAATTTTAAATGTAAACAAAAACTTTTATTCTGCAAATGATTAGTTGTGATTAGTTCTCATGCAGCCGTATTCAGTACATTTTGTTATCTAGTATCCACATAATATCAAGATTAAATTCTGTTTCCGAGCACGTGTACACTAAACTTGTACATTTACCTTTCCATGTGGACGTAATGGCGAGAGAGGACATTCTTCACCAATAACACAGTTTTTTCATAAGTGTCTTTACCAAGCTTCTTAGCAAAATAGATCTTGGCACGGAGGAAGTATCCGATCGGCCAAAGCCACTCCTAATGAGGCGAAATGAGAAACAAAGCGAAAGATAAGAAATCTTTTCAACCTGTGGAGAAATTGTGCTGATAAAGAACTAAATATAATCTTACAGGGCCTTGGTGATAGTTGAAGCCTCTGGAGATGTTGTAGTTGTCATTGTCAAGCGAATTGTCATAAACTCCACAGTAAACCATGTCACTGTTTAAAAAAATACACAGTCACATATAGACAAGGGAAACACCACTGTCAATCTATTATAAATCATGTAATGTGACAAATCAACATGAAATCTTACTCTGGGTCTAAGGTTTTCATCCCAAGAGGTCCAAGCAGTTTCTCTTGTGCAACGTTCAAGGCTTCCCAGGCTTTCTCCACAGTAAACAGCTCTGGAGCCTAGGAGGAGAAATCATGGAAACTCACCAATAACTTTTAAACGTAAACCCAAATTCATTAAAAGGGGAGTCTCGAGAGATCAACAATGATAGGCCAAACGTTGCGAGATTTAAACAACCAGAGGCACAGAAACTATTATCACCAGAGATTAATAAATCCAACTCTTCAACACTTAATCACAAGCTCGCTGTCTATCAAAATGACTTCTTACCACCACCATGGCAATGGTAAAGTTGGGTCTGAGCTGGTAGTCGCACCAGGGGCTGGAGGCTCCACAGCTGTCTTTGTAAATGCCCCGCTTATGAACCAACTCAGGGTGCTTCTCGGCGGGGTCGTCCGGGTCCTGGGACACATAGAACCACTTCTCAAAGTTCTTCTGGATTTTTCTATCCCAGTCTTCATAGGACACAGACAGCTGTGTGCCTGCGTGTGTGATAAAACATGACCTCAATGACTCAGTAGTGTTCGATAAACACTAGTACATAAAATATACAAAATGGACAATGAGCTCACCATCTCGGATCACGTTCAGGGTTTTGTATGGAAACAGTCCTTGTTTGTTTAGCTCCACCAGCCAGCGTAAGGTAGACTTACACAGACCAACTATTTCCACGGCTGAACCATCCCTGTTTGAGGAATAAAGAAAATACATTGACAACAGTGAAAGGGCATCCAAGACAGATATAAACATAAACCGAGTCTCATAAATTTGATATATATGACATGAAGAGATTTTAGAGCGTGCCTGGGTGTAGCTGGGATGCCTTTGTTGCGGGCTCTCTCACTCTCTCCCATTTTGTCCATCCAGGTTCCACAGTTGAATCGATTTCCACCGTACACAAAGCCAGTGTCAGGGTTCACCTTGGCCACTATATTAAAACCTGAGAAGATTTGGAATACAGATTCAACAAAAAATCCAAACACTGAAGTCTATGGTGCAAGAAATTAAATTGTAGGCTTTACCTTCATCCCTCATGTTGCGGTCAATCTGTGGTCCAGCATTCCTCTCTCTAAACTCCATACCCTGCAAGTGACGCTCCATTGCTTCGTGAATCACCTCAAGTAGCGGCTGCTCCTGTGAAATTAGCAAATTTAACAGCATAAAATATCCAAAGAATTGAATTGATAATTTTGGGGGAAAAGCAGACAATTTAACAATTGTCAAAGCCCTATATAGAATATTTAATTTATTATGGAGTGTAAATGAGTGGTTTACCACAGTCCCAGGTGGGAGGGGTTTAGAATCGTCTGTAGGGTACATTCTACACACGGGGCATTGAAGGATGTCATTCCCGTTGGGCACCAAAGTACAATAGTCCTGAATGCACTGCAACCACCACCAAACGGCATCACGGCAATTAAAACGCGCACCCACACCCTCTCCAAGCAGGTTGGGGATCAGGCCGTGTCTCAGAGTACCAGCAAATGCAAGGATAATGTTCCTGTGGAAAGTTAGCCGGAAGAATGTTAGGGGTGATGTGAAAATAAACTTGCCAATGCATTATGACTTGGGTTCACACCAGATGCGTTTCAGGTGGCAAATTCGCGTCTACTGCGCATAGTTGGACACTTGAACATTTTAAGTGTACTCGCTTCATTCTCACGTGAAAGCCGCGTGTAAAATTCTAGTTATTAAGACATTCACGCGGAAATTCGTGTCATGGGAGGGGCTTCTGCGACTCCGCTCGCTTCCTGTAATCACGTCACTATTAGACCAAGCTCCTGATTGGTTAACGCGGCATGTTTTCACATTTTTCAATTTGCGCTATTCGTGCGAACAAGATGCGCAAATGAGGTGGAATCGCGTCTACCACGTTAAACGCCTCATTCGCATCAACGCGTCTTTACATGGACTTAAAGGAATAGTCTACTAATTTTCAATATTAAACTATTATTACCTTAACTAAGAATTGTTGATACATCCCTCTGTCATCTGTGTGCGTGCACGTAAGCTCTGGAGCGCGCTGCGACACTTCGATAGCATTTAGCTTAGCCCCATTCATTCAATGGTATCAAACAGAGATAAAGTTAGAAGTGACCAAAAACATCAACGTTTTTCCTATTTAAGACGAGTAGTTATACAAGCAAGTTTGGTGGTACAAAATAAAACGTAGCGCTTTTCTAAGCGGATTTAAAAGAGTAACTATATTTTATGGCGTAATAGCACTTTTGGGAGTACTTCGACTCAGCGCAGTAACACTCTCCCTCTCCCATTATGAGAGTGAGAAGGGGAGCGGACTTTTCAGGCGAGTCGAAGTACTCCCAAAAGTGCTGTTCCGCCATACAATATAGTTCCTCTTTTAAATCCGCTTAGAAAAGCGCTACGTTTTATTTTGTACCACCAAACTTGCTTGTATAACTACTCATCTTAAATAGGAAAAACGTTGATGTGTTTGGTCACTTCTAACTTTATCTCTGTTTGGTACCATTGAATGAATGGGGCTAAGCTAAATGCTATCGAAGTGTTGCAGCGCGCTCCAGCGCTTACGTGCACGCACACAGATGATAGAGGGATGTATCAACAGTTCTTAGTTAAGGTAATAACATAGTTTAATATTGAAAATGAGTAGACTATTCCTTTAACATTGAAATCACTCGCGCTTGACGCCTCTACCGGGGCTGGTCTGAACGCAGCATTAAAATAAGTCAGAATCTTAATTTATAATAAGAAATTGGAATTGGATCATGACTCCCTGAATTGACATCAAATCAAATTGGGAGGTGTATAAAGGTGTCCACCCCTAAGTAACATGCGTCCGGGCATGCGACTGAATGTATGAGTACCTGGCCTCCAGGTGTCGGCCGGTAACCAGCATAAGTCCCCTCAGAGCGATGAATGTGTCTCTGCCCCAGCAGCGGAAAATCCCAGCAGAGAAATGAGGCAAACCTATGGAATTACGATATCATCGGAAAGAATAAAAACAATGAGTTTAAACATGGCTGAAGAGAAACATCCTTACATGTGACCTTAATTTAAACACACAACCCTTTAGCAATCCACTGTCCATCGAACCATTAATTTAATTTACTCTGGTGGTCGGAGCAATTTCACTGTAATAACACTGATTGAAAAGTTACTGTTGAGGCACCTGCAGCCATAGAGACACAACACTGCTCCTTCTGTTTCGTGACCTCGTTCATACGATAGGGCACATCGTTCAGGGATGGTGAGACAGGTGGAAGAGCTGGAAATCGACCTATGCCACACATTTGGACCGATCCAAGAGCCAGAAGCTTTACGAAAGTTGAGCCATTCTGTACAAAACTAACACACAAACACAGACAGATTCTTTAACTACCCCCTAATAATTAAACACCTAAGCAACCTATTTAATTCACATTCCTGCTTAGTCTGTGAAGGTGTTAGTCTGTGTTCTTGAGTCGACTGTCATAATATGGCCGGATAGGCATCCAGTGTGTTGTCTTTAGACACTCACCTTGACATGTGTTTGAAAGTCACATCAAGGGCAGTGGTGTAAGCCCCTACCAAGATGGCATCGAAGTAACATGGGATGAGATAGCGAGGGATGTGCTTTAGGTATGCAAACATAGCATGGAACCATTGACCCACCTAAAAAGTTCAAAGAAATCCAAAACCCTGCTTAATAAAAGTTAAACCAGGTTTTTTTTTAACACAAATGTTTAAATGGAACATGTCGTAAAGTCTGGCATTCCTCAAAGCTCTTAAAGGAAAACATCATCGTTTTTCAATATTTTACTATGTTCTTACTTCAACTTAGATGAATAATACTTCCATATCTTTTATTAATGCATGCACTTAATCTTTGTACAGCGCGTCGTGAATGTGTTAGCATTTAGCCTAGCCCCATTCATTCCTTAGGATCCAAACAGGGATGTGTTTAGAGCCACTAAACACTTCCATGTTTTCCCTATTTAAAGACTGTTACATGAGTAAGTAGGGTGGCACAAAATAAAACGTGGCAAATTTTTATGCGGATAAAAAATGAGAACTATATTGTATGGCGGAAGAGCACTTAGTTTGCAGCACTTCGACCTCGGATGCAGTAAAATTGACAAAAGTTTGAGCGAGAGAGGGAGTAGTCACGAGTGATGATGTAACTGTGTGCCAAGTTGAAGTGCAGCAAACTAAGTGCTCTTCTGCCATACAATATAAATCAATTTTTTTATTCTATTTTTTTAATCGCCATGTTCTATTTTGTGCCACCATACTTAAATAGGGACATCTTTAAATAGGGAAAACTTGAAAGTGTTTGGTGGCTTCTAAATTCTTCCCTGTTTGGATCCTAAGAAATGAATGGGGCTAGGCTAAATGCTAACACATTCACGACGCGCTGTGCAAAGATTAAGTGCACGCATTGAAAACAGATAGGTATGTATTCATTCTTCTAAGTTGAGGTAAGAACATAGTAAAATAATGAAAAGCAGTGGTGTTTTCCTTTAATCCCAGCTGAATCCCTCAGATGATCTGCTTCAAATAGCACTTATTTTGAGTTTTGATCACTTGACAAATTCACCTCTGCCAGAGTGCCACCACGGGACATCAGCCTGTTGCTCACATAGTCAATCATCCAATCCCCCTGCCTCAGGTTGTCACAGAACGGGTGGCCTAGATCATTTTTGGGTCGAATATCTGCCATCACTGATATAAGCCCTGTACACGAAACCAAAACAAACAAAGGATGATTGGAGTATTAATACAAAATATAATATAATACTTACCTCTGGTTTTACAGACTTAAGAATTAAGTCTAGTCCTAGACTAAAACAAATGTTTGAGCTGTCTCAACTAAAAATAATTGCACAAATAGATCTTTAAATATGCCAGTGCCATTGATCTGTCTCAAGATACACACCAGTGTAATGTCTTAAAAAAATTAATAAAATTTATATAATTATTTAGTCCTGGCTTTAGCTAAGCCCTGTCTGTAAAACCAGGCCATAGAGTTGTTCATATAAAATAATATTTTAAAAGTTCGTAAAATTAATTTGATTAACCGAGGTCAGTAGTTGTATGGGGACACCATTCGTCAAACTTTTATGACCCCCTCCCCCACCCGGTGACAGTTGCTGTCTGACAGGTCGTTTTTATGACCCCTTGACAGATGGCGTTTTATGACCCCTTGACAGATGGTGTTTTATGACCCCATGACAGATGGTGTTTTGACAGGTTGTGTTTTATGACCCTTAACAGATGGTTTTATGACAGTTTGTGTTTTATGACTCCTTAACAGATGGTGTTTTGACAGTTTGTGTTTTTATGACTTGTTTGACAGGGGGCGGGACCATCAATCAAAATCTGTACAAGTTGTCAACTTTAGACAGAAAGTATTTAATGGTTTTATGGCCGGTCATTTAGAGTGATTGTTTTTCCTGAGTGTATTTTATGTCAAGCCTATGCTGATATGTTTAATGACGGCTCGTGTGTGACAGCTCGTGTTTCGACATTTGATGTCAGCTCTCACCCTTCCTCCCTACTTTCTCACAAGACCTGCATTCTTTCACAGGGGTGCGTGTTGTAAAGCGATTAAAGATTTCAAAAACTCAATGTTGGTAAAACAATCCCCCATTACGGTGTCAAAAAGTAAATGTTTATTTTAGATTTAGACAAATCATGAACAATGCTACGATTAAAACTTTTGATTGTAACATCACAAGTTATTTAATTAAATATTCCGTATACGGGTATAGTTTAAGCAATGATCTGAGCCAATACTACAATCTTTAGACGATAGTCTAAACTAAATAAATTTTTAAACGGTTCAGGAATTCCGTGAATCTTTTCATAACCTGCACTATAGTTTCACGCGTATTAAAGATCCGGCGGTGCCTGACAAAGCGCCGGGTGAGCGTTCATATCTGCCATTTTAAAATAATGTTAATAAATGTAATTCTGTCCACTATGGCAAAATAGGATTTTATTTTAGATTTAGTGGAATCTTTAACCAAGTCTCTGATTAAGACATGTGTATACGTGCACAGATGGTGACAGAGAAACTTATATATGACGTTAATAATCTTTTAAATGTTTTTAAGACGTATTCACCCCATTTTGGGGTTTTATTTTTAATTAAAGGCTTCTTAAAACATGTGTGAATATGTGTATATTATACAAAGAGTCTTATATTGTCTGCTCTGACAAAAATAAATTATTATTTTAGGTTTAGGGGAATTGACTGCGTGTGTCTTATAAATACAACTTGATAATACGTTTGTTTTGTAAAGAGACTTCTTTAAAGGCACGCAAGAATAAAATATTTTAGTTGTAACTGGTTAAACTTAAAGCCGATATTTTCTATCGAACTAGTCTATTTTCTGTTCAGACACAAAGTTTTCTGATGCTGATATTATGTCAGTGTGTGTTTGTGTGGGGGTCGTGTGATGTAATCTTTGAAAGTTTATGACCGAACCTTTATTGGGGAGCGACAAGAGATCTCCCGGAATCAGTTTGGATGGAGCAGAGCTGTTATACTCAAGTCTATTGGTATGTATGTGTTTCGCAGTGTTCGTTCCAGTATTTTGTCTGATTTATTTAAAAACTAAAAATTCGATCTCTGGTATTGCAGCGAAATTGTCTAAACTGGTGTTTAACTATTCCTGGTAAATCGCGGAGAACATCCCGCAGCGTAACACGGAAATCTTGGAACAAAAGAGACGCAGAGTGGATCGTGTTGTCCGGTGTGTTTTTATTTAATCCTGTTACAATAGATTTAAACAAACTGGTTTGGTTTAATATTTTCTAATAACATGTGTTATCTGTTTTTAAAGGATTGGATATCAGCGGCAAAGCGAACGTTGTGTGTACTATTGCAAAATATATAGCGGATCTCCACGGTACGTTTATATTGTATAAGAAAAAAGTTTTAATTGTTTTATTTAGATATTTGTCCTAATAACTTGTTTTTATCTGTTTTCAGGTTAGGATACAGACCACAACGCTTTGGACGTATCTTTAAAAAAGAGAAAAATCGGAGACTTTTTGGATTTGTCTGGGACATTTTAAACATTTTGTGGCAAATTGGATTTAAAACGTTTCGGATACTGGATACATGTGTTGGATTTGTCCACAGTGCTTGTTTAAGACGTCTTCACCACATTTTAGGGTTTATTTTTAATTAAAGGCTTCTTAAAACATGTGTGAAAATGTGTATATTATACAAAGAGTCTTATATTGTCTGCTCTGACAAAAAAATAAATTATTATTTTAGATTTTAGGACAAATGTCTGCGTGTATCTTATAAATACAACTTGATAATACGTTTGTTTTGTCAAAAGACTTTTTTAAAGTCACGCAAGAATAAAATATTTTAGTTGTAACTGGTTATACTTAAACCTGTTATTATCTATTTAACTATAAGCTATATTTTTCTGATAAGCCTTAAACAGAAGCTGCTCTGTGAGCGTCTGGGTGTTTGAGATAATTCACATTAGGGGGCTGCTTGTAAACTAGTGTCTTTTAAAACCGCCGTGGTAATATGTAATATGGTAACTCTGTCAAAAAGTAAAAGGTTTATTTTAGATCACACCCTATTTTATGGCAAACAATGCAGTATCTAAAAGTTTGTAACAACACAATTTTATTTAATGAAATATTCAGCATGGGTATAGCAATGAACTGTGCCAAAACCACCGGGGGCCGCCAATAACACAGTCTTTAGGTTAAGGCTTTTTATTTTTTAACTAAATAAAATCTTAATCTTTTCATGCACAATATTCTGTTCACACCATTAGATTGCGGTCCTGCGCTTACAATAGAGAACATAAGCGGATGCGTGTTCATATCCATACGTTAAGAAATCGTCCATATGTCAATTCATCTTCTGGGGTTTGTTTTAAAAAAAAAATGACACATTAAAATCAACTGTGAATATGTGTTTATTACACAATAAAATGTAATTCTGTCCGCACCGGTATAATAGGGGTTTTATTTTAGATTTGGGACTTTCTTTAACCAAGTCTCTGATTAAAACATGTGAATGCTTGTACCAAAGTTGTCAGAAAACGTATGCTGAGGCGCTCTTATGGCGTTAAGAACCTTTTTATTGTTTAAGACATTTTGACCCCATTTCCTGGTTTTGTGTCCGCTGTGGATCCCAACCTCTATGTGTTTATTATACAACAAATGCAATTCTGTCAGCATTTCTAGTTTAGAACGCCTCTGATTTAAACATGCGGGTTTTAAAATGAAACGGCCATGTGACTTTTATGACAAAAGCTATTCGATCTTAATTTTTTTTTAACATCCAAAAGTTTTATACACAGTCCATAATTAAACAACTAGGTGTGTATGAGTAAGATTATATCTAATGTCACACGAGCAGCACCAAATCGCGCATGTGTCTGTGTGTGTGCATCCAGGCTGTTTATGTGTGGGCGTGTTTATGAGCCCGTGTCTTTGCAAGGTGTGTGTGCGTGTGTGTGTGTGTGTGTTTGCATGGGGGTCTATGATGTCTCTGTTTGTTACTAAAGTTTTGATATTAAGTCTGTGTCCTCATTGACAATAAGTAAGGGTTTTTAGATGTAGGCTTTATTACACAGATACTGATTAAATCATGTTATCCATTATTTGCGATTTAAAGAAACTTAAAAGGTTTAAGACATTTTATCTCACATTGTGGTGTTGTTTTTTAATTAATGTAACCTTAAAACCCTCTGTTATCCATTTAGGGAACAATAAAATGTTAGCAAATATTATTTATCAAAGTTGACGATGTTATAAGCCAGGATGTCACTAACGTGACAACAAACATTTATTTAAAGACAAAACATTTTAACAAAATTGCCATGGCTTACAGAGACACACTAGACTTAATAATAAAAATAAAAATATACTATTCGAACATCCTAACCTGGTATTAGGTTAGATTAGGTTTTAAGGTCAATCAGCGTCTTTAGCTTTACAACTTACAGCACAAAACCCCCCAATGACAGGATTTTTATGAAGTGGAGCAGACCCTTTGTATGCCTGTGGGGTTAGGTACAACTAAGGTCAACATCTATCAGTGCATAATAAGCAAACATGAAATTATATTTTAACTATGGTTTGTTAATGATGTTGCTAGGTTCGCGTATTTTTTCTGAAACAAACTTTTCTTTTCAAACTTAGTTAGGATACACACGTTTGTCGCCTCAAACACCTGATCAAAGTTTTTCTTCGCTAGCGACAACTAATGTCTGAGATTTTGTAAATTCATCAGATGGTTTTACGTGTGTATTTCTTAAACAAACATGTTGCTTTTCAATCTTAGGCAGAGTTCATACGTTTTGTCGCCTCAAACACTTGATCAAAGTTTTTTTCTTCGCTAGTGTCAACTTATGTCTGAGATTTTGTAAATTCATCAGATGTTTCTTACTTGTGTATTTTCTTAAACAAACTTTTCTTTTCAATCTTAGACAGTCTTCATACGTTTGTCTTTCGATAAGTTGTTCATAGTTTTTCTTCGCTAGTGTCAACTCATGTCTGAGATTTGTAAATTTCATCAGATGTTCTTACATGTGTATTTTCTGAAACAAATTTATGCTTTTCAAACTTAGGTAGTCATCATACTTTTGTCTTTCGATAAGTTGTTCATAGTTTTTATGTGGTAGTGTCAACTTATGTCTGAGATTTTGTAAATTCATCAGATGTTTCTTACGTGTATATTTTCTTAAACAAACATTTTTTGTTTTTCAAACTTAGTTAGGATACACACTTTTGTCGCCTCAAACACTTGATCAAAGTTTTTTTCTTCGCTAGTGTCAACTTATGTCTGAGATTTTGTAAATTCATCAGATGTTTCTTACTTGTGTATTTTCTTAAACAAACTTTTCTTTTCAATCTTAGACAGTCTTCATACGTTTGTCTTTCGATAAGTTGTTCATAGTTTTTCTTCGCTAGTGTCAACTCATGTATGAGCTTTGTAAATTTCATCATATGTTCTTACATGTGTATTTTCTGAAACAAATTTATGCTTTTCAAACTCAGGTAGTCATCATACTTTTGTCTCTACATACATTTGTACAAAGTTTCTTGTAGCTAGTGTCAACATATATCTGTGATTGTTTTATGAACACAGATGGTTTCATTTCTGTAGTTTATGTAACACCTTGTCAAACTCTTAAAGGTAGTACTATCTGTTTAAAACAACAATGCAAAGTATTTTAGATTTACTTGATAAATCTTTTACATCAAAACAAACTAGGATAGCAATATGTTTGAATCTGTAACAGGTGATACCACCAATAGCGTGTTGTACATAACAAAGTCTGTAAAATAATAAAGATTGATTAGGTTTTTATTTAGTAAACCTTTTAACACAAAGTGTAGAGTCTTTTGTATGTAACAACAAAGATGCGATGAAACAACGCAAAACAAGAGAGGCTGCGTTTGTTAAACCACATATAAATTAAGATGCATACATCTACAAATGGGGCAATGTTTTTAATCTATTGGTCCCGAATTTAGAGGCTATACGGCCAAACTATTTCAAACATTGCCCCATTTGTAGATGTATGCATCTTAATTTATATGTGGTTTAACAAACGCAGCCTCTCTTGTTTTGCGTTGTTTCATCGCATCTTTGTTGTTACATACAAAAGACTCTACACTTTGTGTTAAAAGGTTTACTAAATAAAAACCTAATCAATCTTTATTATTTTACAGACTTTGTTATGTACAACACGCTATTGGTGGTATCACCTGTTACAGATTCAAACATATTGCTATCCTAGTTTGTTTTGATGTAAAAGATTTATCAAGTAAATCTAAAATACTTTGCATTGTTGTTTTAAACAGATAGTACTACCTTTAAGAGTTTGACAAGGTGTTACATAAACTACAGAAATGAAACCATCTGTGTTCATAAAACAATCACAGATATATGTTGACACTAGCTACAAGAAACTTTGTACAAATGTATGTAGAGACAAAAGTATGATGACTACCTGAGTTTGAAAAGCATAAATTTGTTTCAGAAAATACACATGTAAGAACATATGATGAAATTTACAAAGCTCATACATGAGTTGACACTAGCGAAGAAAAACTATGAACAACTTATCGAAAGACAAACGTATGAAGACTGTCTAAGATTGAAAAGAAAAGTTTGTTTAAGAAAATACACAAGTAAGAAACATCTGATGAATTTACAAAATCTCAGACATAAGTTGACACTAGCGAAGAAAAAAACTTTGATCAAGTGTTTGAGGCGACAAAAGTGTGTATCCTAACTAAGTTTGA
This sequence comes from Paramisgurnus dabryanus, assembly GCF_030506205.2. NCBI lineage: Eukaryota > Metazoa > Chordata > Actinopteri > Cypriniformes > Cobitidae > Paramisgurnus > Paramisgurnus dabryanus. Next base: position 22,936,623 of record NC_133342.1, on the reverse strand, counting down.
AAAACAAAAAATGTTTGTTTAAGAAAATATACACGTAAGAAACATCTGATGAATTTACAAAATCTCAGACATAAGTTGACACTACCACATAAAAACTATGAACAACTTATCGAAAGACAAAAGTATGATGACTACCTAAGTTTGAAAAGCATAAATTTGTTTCAGAAAATACACATGTAAGAACATCTGATGAAATTTACAAATCTCAGACATGAGTTGACACTAGCGAAGAAAAACTATGAACAACTTATCGAAAGACAAACGTATGAAGACTGTCTAAGATTGAAAAGAAAAGTTTGTTTAAGAAAATACACAAGTAAGAAACATCTGATGAATTTACAAAATCTCAGACATAAGTTGACACTAGCGAAGAAAAAAACTTTGATCAAGTGTTTGAGGCGACAAAACGTATGAACTCTGCCTAAGATTGAAAAGCAACATGTTTGTTTAAGAAATACACACGTAAAACCATCTGATGAATTTACAAAATCTCAGACATTAGTTGTCGCTAGCGAAGAAAAACTTTGATCAGGTGTTTGAGGCGACAAACGTGTGTATCCTAACTAAGTTTGAAAAGAAAAGTTTGTTTCAGAAAAAATACGCGAACCTAGCAACATCATTAACAAACCATAGTTAAAATATAATTTCATGTTTGCTTATTATGCACTGATAGATGTTGACCTTAGTTGTACCTAACCCCACAGGCATACAAAGGGTCTGCTCCACTTCATAAAAATCCTGTCATTGGGGGGTTTTGTGCTGTAAGTTGTAAAGCTAAAGACGCTGATTGACCTTAAAACCTAATCTAACCTAATACCAGGTTAGGATGTTCGAATAGTATATTTTTATTTTTATTATTAAGTCTAGTGTGTCTCTGTAAGCCATGGCAATTTTGTTAAAATGTTTTGTCTTTAAATAAATGTTTGTTGTCACGTTAGTGACATCCTGGCTTATAACATCGTCAACTTTGATAAATAATATTTGCTAACATTTTATTGTTCCCTAAATGGATAACAGAGGGTTTTAAGGTTACATTAATTAAAAAACAACACCACAATGTGAGATAAAATGTCTTAAACCTTTTAAGTTTCTTTAAATCGCAAATAATGGATAACATGATTTAATCAGTATCTGTGTAATAAAGCCTACATCTAAAAACCCTTACTTATTGTCAATGAGGACACAGACTTAATATCAAAACTTTAGTAACAAACAGAGACATCATAGACCCCCATGCAAACACACACACACACACACGCACACACACCTTGCAAAGACACGGGCTCATAAACACGCCCACACATAAACAGCCTGGATGCACACACACAGACACATGCGCGATTTGGTGCTGCTCGTGTGACATTAGATATAATCTTACTCATACACACCTAGTTGTTTAATTATGGACTGTGTATAAAACTTTTGGATGTTAAAAAAAAATTAAGATCGAATAGCTTTTGTCATAAAAGTCACATGGCCGTTTCATTTTAAAACCCGCATGTTTAAATCAGAGGCGTTCTAAACTAGAAATGCTGACAGAATTGCATTTGTTGTATAATAAACACATAGAGGTTGGGATCCACAGCGGACACAAAACCAGGAAATGGGGTCAAAATGTCTTAAACAATAAAAAGGTTCTTAACGCCATAAGAGCGCCTCAGCATACGTTTTCTGACAACTTTGGTACAAGCATTCACATGTTTTAATCAGAGACTTGGTTAAAGAAAGTCCCAAATCTAAAATAAAACCCCTATTATACCGGTGCGGACAGAATTACATTTTATTGTGTAATAAACACATATTCACAGTTGATTTTAATGTGTCATTTTTTTTTTAAAACAAACCCCAGAAGATGAATTGACATATGGACGATTTCTTAACGTATGGATATGAACACGCATCCGCTTATGTTCTCTATTGTAAGCGCAGGACCGCAATCTAATGGTGTGAACAGAATATTGTGCATGAAAAGATTAAGATTTTATTTAGTTAAAAAATAAAAAGCCTTAACCTAAAGACTGTGTTATTGGCGGCCCCCGGTGGTTTTGGCACAGTTCATTGCTATACCCATGCTGAATATTTCATTAAATAAAATTGTGTTGTTACAAACTTTTAGATACTGCATTGTTTGCCATAAAATAGGGTGTGATCTAAAATAAACCTTTTACTTTTTGACAGAGTTACCATATTACATATTACCACGGCGGTTTTAAAAGACACTAGTTTACAAGCAGCCCCCTAATGTGAATTATCTCAAACACCCAGACGCTCACAGAGCAGCTTCTGTTTAAGGCTTATCAGAAAAATATAGCTTATAGTTAAATAGATAATAACAGGTTTAAGTATAACCAGTTACAACTAAAATATTTTATTCTTGCGTGACTTTAAAAAAGTCTTTTGACAAAACAAACGTATTATCAAGTTGTATTTATAAGATACACGCAGACATTTGTCCTAAAATCTAAAATAATAATTTATTTTTTTGTCAGAGCAGACAATATAAGACTCTTTGTATAATATACACATTTTCACACATGTTTTAAGAAGCCTTTAATTAAAAATAAACCCTAAAATGTGGTGAAGACGTCTTAAACAAGCACTGTGGACAAATCCAACACATGTATCCAGTATCCGAAACGTTTTAAATCCAATTTGCCACAAAATGTTTAAAATGTCCCAGACAAATCCAAAAAGTCTCCGATTTTTCTCTTTTTTAAAGATACGTCCAAAGCGTTGTGGTCTGTATCCTAACCTGAAAACAGATAAAAACAAGTTATTAGGACAAATATCTAAATAAAACAATTAAAACTTTTTTCTTATACAATATAAACGTACCGTGGAGATCCGCTATATATTTTGCAATAGTACACACAACGTTCGCTTTGCCGCTGATATCCAATCCTTTAAAAACAGATAACACATGTTATTAGAAAATATTAAACCAAACCAGTTTGTTTAAATCTATTGTAACAGGATTAAATAAAAACACACCGGACAACACGATCCACTCTGCGTCTCTTTTGTTCCAAGATTTCCGTGTTACGCTGCGGGATGTTCTCCGCGATTTACCAGGAATAGTTAAACACCAGTTTAGACAATTTCGCTGCAATACCAGAGATCGAATTTTTAGTTTTTAAATAAATCAGACAAAATACTGGAACGAACACTGCGAAACACATACATACCAATAGACTTGAGTATAACAGCTCTGCTCCATCCAAACTGATTCCGGGAGATCTCTTGTCGCTCCCCAATAAAGGTTCGGTCATAAACTTTCAAAGATTACATCACACGACCCCCACACAAACACACACTGACATAATATCAGCATCAGAAAACTTTGTGTCTGAACAGAAAATAGACTAGTTCGATAGAAAATATCGGCTTTAAGTTTAACCAGTTACAACTAAAATATTTTATTCTTGCGTGCCTTTAAAGAAGTCTCTTTACAAAACAAACGTATTATCAAGTTGTATTTATAAGACACACGCAGTCAATTCCCCTAAACCTAAAATAATAATTTATTTTTGTCAGAGCAGACAATATAAGACTCTTTGTATAATATACACATATTCACACATGTTTTAAGAAGCCTTTAATTAAAAATAAAACCCCAAAATGGGGTGAATACGTCTTAAAAACATTTAAAAGATTATTAACGTCATATATAAGTTTCTCTGTCACCATCTGTGCACGTATACACATGTCTTAATCAGAGACTTGGTTAAAGATTCCACTAAATCTAAAATAAAATCCTATTTTGCCATAGTGGACAGAATTACATTTATTAACATTATTTTAAAATGGCAGATATGAACGCTCACCCGGCGCTTTGTCAGGCACCGCCGGATCTTTAATACGCGTGAAACTATAGTGCAGGTTATGAAAAGATTCACGGAATTCCTGAACCGTTTAAAAATTTATTTAGTTTAGACTATCGTCTAAAGATTGTAGTATTGGCTCAGATCATTGCTTAAACTATACCCGTATACGGAATATTTAATTAAATAACTTGTGATGTTACAATCAAAAGTTTTAATCGTAGCATTGTTCATGATTTGTCTAAATCTAAAATAAACATTTACTTTTTGACACCGTAATGGGGGATTGTTTTACCAACATTGAGTTTTTGAAATCTTTAATCGCTTTACAACACGCACCCCTGTGAAAGAATGCAGGTCTTGTGAGAAAGTAGGGAGGAAGGGTGAGAGCTGACATCAAATGTCGAAACACGAGCTGTCACACACGAGCCGTCATTAAACATATCAGCATAGGCTTGACATAAAATACACTCAGGAAAAACAATCACTCTAAATGACCGGCCATAAAACCATTAAATACTTTCTGTCTAAAGTTGACAACTTGTACAGATTTTGATTGATGGTCCCGCCCCCTGTCAAACAAGTCATAAAAACACAAACTGTCAAAACACCATCTGTTAAGGAGTCATAAAACACAAACTGTCATAAAACCATCTGTTAAGGGTCATAAAACACAACCTGTCAAAACACCATCTGTCATGGGGTCATAAAACACCATCTGTCAAGGGGTCATAAAACGCCATCTGTCAAGGGGTCATAAAAACGACCTGTCAGACAGCAACTGTCACCGGGTGGGGGAGGGGGTCATAAAAGTTTGACGAATGGTGTCCCCATACAACTACTGAGGTCTGCCCTGTACCTTGCAGTCCGCCATATTTAAGTGATTTCCAGCCGGGGATGTTGTAACATCCTCCTCCGTCCTCCTTCTCCTCAGCATCACAGCGAAAAAGTAGAACATTCAAATCAGCCAGGGTCAGTTTAGACATAATCCTGACAGAGAAGAAATGAGATAAAGCGTCCCCATTACTTTCAATATTAAAACAATGCTGTATGAAAAAAACACAATCAGATCCTGTATTTACACTAGACTGTGTGTATGCATTTTACATCTATATCCTTATCCCAGTATTCAATGTGGGATCCAGATGTATTTTATTTATTTATGTGTTAGATGCTTTCATTCAAAGTAAACAGTGCACAGGCTTTACATTTTATCTGTATGTGCAGTTCCTTGGATATAGACCCATAACCTTGCTAGCACCATGCTCTGCCAGTTACAGAAAATTCTGCATGCCTAAAATGTGATATTAACACCCCTTTATAAATAGCTGTCTGAATGGAAGTCAAACTACTCAAGGTTCCTGCATTCATAAATGTATTCAAATGTGGAAAGTTTATAAAAAAAACCCCTGAAACGACTCTGAACTCACTGTGCAAGTGGGGTCTTCAGTGCAGCAGGTGTGCTTTGATCAGCCAGGCTGCCTGCTTTATATAAAGGGTTAAACTGAATGAGATGATGCCTCAACACACCGACCAGCTCCTGGGATTTGGGATCCAGACTTACTCTGAAACAGAAAGGCATTCAGATCTTAACCACCTCACCCCTTCTACAAAATACACTTCTGGATTTAATTCAATGCTGAAAGTCATAACGTTGCCATAGGGCAGTGGTTCTTATCAACTGGTGACCCATATGTGTGTTGTGTACAGCAAGGAAAAAGTACTCTAAAAAAATATTTATTTGTCAAAACCAGTTTAGAACATCTGCCGCAGGGTGCAACTAAAATGGCAATATTCAAATGCCAGTTTACTTTTTGACAATTGTAAGTCAATTCAATAAAACCTTTGAAGACTAACCTGAAAGCGATGACGCTTCCAGGCGTGAGCTGCTCGAACACGATCTCCTGCACAAATTCGCTGCGCCCCCGAGACGTCACGCCGGCCTGCCGCACCACCTTACTGTCCTTAAGCTGAGCACAAACAAAGAACCCACTGAGGCTCAGAGATAACTTTGACTCGTGCAGTGTTGACACTATAGTCAATCAAAGGCAATACAAGTCCGGGCGGCGGACATTTACAGCCAGGCAGGAAAGAGGAGGATTACCAAAACAAGTCATTGAGATGAAACCAGAGATCTTTAAGGGTTGTGGTGCTACAACCGCAGGGTAGGGGTCGAGCTTTTCTCAGTGAAGTCTATTGTGTCAGCCTGGGACAGTTATAATTAAAGCAGTCTTACTTTACTCAGGTTACCTCTTACCTGGATGTGCTCTTTAATCTCCACTGTGTACTCAGGCATGCCATTAATGCTGCTCTCATCTTTTTTGTAAGTACCTGCCTTCCTCTCCACCATACGCGCCTCCAGCACCACCTCCTCTATCTTACCTGTAAGAGAGAATTTGTTTTGAAAGATCTGTCAAGGTTTCAACTTTACCTCATGTAATTAAAACCAGGAACACAGAGACAGTAAAAAAAAAAAAACAGTAATCCGCAGTTTATCTAAATGACAAACTTGATCCACTTTAAAAACAGTTTAAAAAAAATTTAAAATGTTTTCCAAACTACTACACAAAATCCTCCCAAAAATGCACATCACAGTGACCATTGGCTCTAAATCTTAGTTAAAGCACCATTAAAATAAAATGTTTCTTCAAAAAAAGTGTACTTCCACAAAATTAACAGTATGTGTGTTTTAAAGGAAAACACCATCGTTTTTCAATATTTTACTATGTTCTTACTCAACTTAGACAAATGAATACATACCTATCCTTTATTAATGCGTGCACTTAATCTTTGTAGAGCTCATTGTGAATGTATTAGCATTTAGCCTAGCCCCATTCATTCCTTAGGATCCAAACAGGGATGAATTTAGAAGCCACCAAACACTTCCATGTTTTCCCTATTTTAAAACTGTTACATGAGTAAGTTTGGTGGCACAAAATAAAACGTGGCATTTTTTTAAGCGGATGAAACATGAGAACTATATTGTATGGTGAAAGAGCACTTATTTTCCAGCACTTCGACCTCAAGTGCAGTAATATTGACAGAAGTTTGAGCGAGAGGGGTTGTAGTCAGGAGTGATGATGTTACTGCGCACCGAGGTCGAAGTGCTGCAAACTAAGTGCTCTTCAGCCATACAATATAGTTCTCATTTTTTATCCGCTAAAAAAATATGTTTTATTTTGTGCCACCATACTTACTCGTGTAACTACTCATGTAAGAATCTTTAAATAGGGAAAACATGGAAGTGTTTGGTGGCTTCTAAATTCATCCCTGTTTGGATCCTAAGGAATGAATGGGGCTAGGCTAAATGCTAACACATTCACGAGGTGCTGTACAAAGATTAAGTGCACAAATTGAAAAAAGATAGGGATGTATTTACTTGTCTAAGTTGAGGTAAAAACATAGTAAAATATTGAAAAACGGTGGTGTTTTGCTTTAATATAGGAGTGATTTTAAAAAATGTACAGAATCTCTCACGAGGAACAGTAAAGCTCTGACGTACCAGGGATGCACATTGGTGGAACCTCGTCTGGGTAGTGATGGTGTTTAGGGTTCTTAAAAGCAGTGCGGCACACAGCCACCACAGACTGGTGCGTACTGGGACAATGCCGAGTGACGGCCACAATGTCCTCATCCACTTGGTCCACGAACACCTTGAAAAACGAATGCATAGATTATTCTTGTGCACCTTCTCAAATTTAAAGTAAACAGGCTCAAGTTTCATCTGAGCATTAGGAAAAACCTAAAACTATGACAATGATACCATACCTGAAAATTTTCAAGACACCACTTTTATACATTTACAGTACACCATTGCTAGTTAGCATGTTGTATGGTATACCAACTGTTTGTTAATATAAACAACAAAGTAAATGCCTGTCTATTTCAGTCTACTGTACTGTAATTTTCTGTATTTGTTAACATTACTTTTGCTATTTTGAACCTTTGCTGAGCTGAATATACTATAAAGCACTTAATATGTGTCCAAATCACCCCCTCCTTATGGCCATGCGATCTGGGATTTAGTTCACCTGGTTAAATCCTTTTGCTGCCAGTTCCTGGTGTAGCCTATTGAGGGCCAGCTTTCCAGCAATGATTCCCGACTGGAAGTTGACCTCAGAGAGGGACGAAGGTTTAGCCTGAGGATTCCATTTGCAATAGAACCGCTCCTCCGATACAACAGAGATCTGAAAGCAGAAATAGTTTCTCTTTCAAGATCGAACCCAAATCTATTATAGATGCATTATTCAAAACAGGAGAAGATTTTGTGTGAAGTTAATCTCTTGCCTGATGGGGGACTAACTCATCATAACCTCTGGTGCTTCCAGTGGCACAGCAGGCCATAGAAACAATAGCAGAGCTCGGCAATGAATCGTACGCCGAGCGGACCTACAACACAGAACATCCAAATTAAACTAGCTCAAACAATCCCACCAAGATGTTCAGTGTACATCATTGTTGTTCGGTGTTTGAAATAGCACACCTGAATAGGGCACTCATTATCATGTGTGACATCCAGGAACATAGCATGGGCGATGCTGGGCACCAGGGGTCTGAGACTGGGCTGTAGGAAAGCCCCCACAGGCTCACCTCCATACCGGTAGACCAGCCTGCCCTCCTCATGACTGTCTCCAGCACTCATGGCCTCTACAACAGCACAAACAATCACTAATAACACCTAACAAAGTATAAACACTTACATTTTACTCAAGAACGTGACTGTTAATGGGTTTATGGTTAAGCTGTCAAGCTGTGTAAGTGGTGCATTGCTACAACCCCCCATGATTTTTTTCTTTTATACGTGCTTGATGTTATACTTTCTTTTAAACAGAAAGTAAGACTGTTAACATTAAAATTGTCTTGATTCTTTGCAAGATTGTTTTGCTGTAACATTTATGCTTTTATTAATGAAATGTTTTAAAGGTTGATGTCGTAGTACTGTAGTTCTCCACAAGCGTGATTTGTTACTTCAGACATTCTTCATACCTAAACTCGTCTCTTACCCGGCTCGAATAGCTCATATTTTTAAAGGAAACATGAGTAAATCTCTCTGAAGACTTAAAACAGCACAGACTTGGCCAATAAAAAAGTTTAAGATCCTTTGACAATTTTAAGGGAATTAATTTTAGAAATCTTTGCTGAGGTTGAACATTGGAAAAAATATGTTTTCCAAAACCCCCATGGTTCTTCTCTGGATTAGGAAACATGACGCATGTTTTAAGATTATTAAACAGTTAAAGGGGACATATCATGAAAATCTGACTTTTTCAATGTTTACGTGCTTAAATTGGGTCCCTGGTGCTTATATCAACTAAGCTGCCTCACGATTAGTCCCGACTAATCGTTTGCAGAATAAAAGTTTTTGTTTACATAGTATATGTGTTTGTACTGTGTATACTAAATATGTTTATATAAATACACACACATACATATAATATAAATTATATATAAATATAAACATGTATATACACATGCAAATGTTTCTTAATTATATACATGCATGTGTGTGTGTGTATTTATACATAATTATTATACACAATACACCCACATTTATTATACAAACAAAAACTTTTATTATGCAAACGATTAGTCGTGACTAATCGTGAGGCAGCACTAAACCCAGAAAATGTGAAAAAGAACAACCCAGTAACTTAGTTTTGGTAAAACATGTGAAATAATAGGTCACTGAAATTTGGCTCCCCTGGTGATGTCAAAAGGGGATAATACTGCCCCTTAATCTGCACTATCCAATCACAGCACTGCCATTTACAGCAGAGATCAGCTCATTTGCATTTAAAAGGACACAACCATAAATGCCACATTTTTGCTCACACATACAAAGTGGCAATTTTAACATGCTATAATAAATTATCTATATGGTATTTTAAGTTAAAACTTCACATATGTACTCTAGAGCCACCAAAGATTTATTTTACTTCTTTAAAAATTTAAATATTCAATATATTTAGCTGTATTTACAAATAACTTTTTTTAAACTAGCCAGTTTGGTAATTCACTAAGGGCGCACTGACACTATCCAAACCAAACCGCGCTCGGGCGCGTTTGACCCCCAAAGCCTGGTTTGTTTGACTAGTGTGATCGCTCTGTTCCGCGCCCGAGCGCGGATTGGTTATTCGCGCCGCGGCCGGGTTGCAGAGGTGGGCTGGAGCGCGGTTCACTTGGGCTCAGGCGCGGAAGGCTGTGGTGTGAGCACATTCGCGCTTGAGCGCGATTCAAAAGGTGAAGACGTCAGTTGCGCGACCACTCACCTTCATCTGCCTCCGTAAAAACATTTTGATGCGCGCCGCGGGGTTACGTGAATGTCCGAGCTGCGCACGTGACAGATGAACTAAGCAATATGATGACATGTGAGAGGGCTGTCTGTAATCGCGCACCAAACGACTCCGAAAAAAAAACACAGACTTATCAATATGGTGGGTTCCAGTGTTAAGAGAGCGCTTTACTTCCTGCTTTTTTCAAAACAATCGCATCTTAATGACGAAAGCGCGCCCGGACTCGGATCGATACAAGTACAGTGTGAGTGCGTGCATCTGGGGGAGTAGGGAGGGGTGACAATCGCGCTGGGGCTTGGTTTGGTTTGGTTTGGATAATGTGAGTGCGCCCTCACTAAGGGACCCAGACCCCATTTTAACGCTTTCCCCCCAGCATTTTTTTAAGTAGCCAGCCAGCACCAGCAGTTTTTATGATTTTCACAAAAGTTTAATGCCTTTCAGAAAATGTTCTTCTTTAAATATATAAACATACAACATATCAAATAAAAGAACAGACCCTTTGCTTTAAAAAAAAACCCCATTTCATCCTCCTTTCATTCGATTTGTTCTCTGTTTAGCACCTCTCAAATATGGGTACAGTAGGTTTCTTCAAAAATACACATTTTTAAGCAAAAAGCAAAGATAATTGCGTTTTTGTGAATGATTTTTGATAGAGATCAGATTCAGAGCAATTATCAAAACATACACGGAGTTTAAACTGTTTGCCCTAAGGGGATACTTATGGGTTTTAGAGCGACGTCTAGTGGATAATAGCAGAAACACGGATTGACGGAAAAACTCGTCAATGGCAGAGAAGCGTTTTCTCTTAATTGACAGGAAAATAATTAAGACCCTATATGGCGGGGTTATTTGACCAAGTTAAAGTATTTTTTTTGTGTGATTTACTGTTTTCTACATAAAATAATCCAACATAACGTAAAGAATATTCTGCAAAAATAATCCATGTTCATGAGGTTTAAAAATGTAGGTAGATTTCGCATCATACCCCAGCGTAAAAAACACAAAACACAGCATCAGTGCAGGCCAGGTCAAATTCAACACTCGAGGTTTATAATGTATTAATATGTAGTGTTAGGATGCCATACCTCTGATGAGTGAAGAGATTCCTAATTTAGTCACAAAGACATTATCCAGCTCCTCGCTGCCAGTGAAGAGCTCAGCCACCACGTATAGTTCAGGCCTTATAGTGCGGGCAGCGTCCAGCATGAACTGCAGCAAGCAGGGTTAGGCAAATCACGGGCAAGAGCGAATGTTAGTGGATCAGATGGGGTGCAAGAAATGGGTTCAGAGGGGGAAAGAGTCAAGTCTCAATTGAATCAAAACCAGCCAGGAAGCAGAGAAGATTTTCCAAGAGCAGAAAAAAGTTTGGAGATAAAGGTTTGCAGATGAACAGGAAATTCACAAGAGATGGCGAGGGCAAATGAAAAGGTGATTGTCAAACAAGAACAGAAAGGGATGCAATGAAAAAAAAAAAGGAGACAAACAAGACTTTATTAGTGTCATGCCTACAGACCTCTGATGAGACTGGTTATTCCCAGCCGGTTTACAAACACATTGTCAATCAGCTCACTGCCTGTAAAGAGCTCGGCTATCACATAGAGATTGGGTCTGACTGCTCTTGCTGCTGCTAGCATGGTCTGCAAGGCACAACACCAGTTGACAGTGAGAGAAAACTGTCTGCTGATTCAGGATCAACAACAAGGACGGTGTGAATACAGAAATACTTTTTTAGGGTCTTATTGTGGCAGAGCCAATTAAAATGTTAAGAAGGCAGGTAAAACCTAAACTACTGGCTTTTGCTGATGCAAAAATGTTTTGTTAATATACCATTACAATTTCTGTCAATAAGCATAAAATTGAGAATAAGACACTTACTGTAACGTTTTTAGTATCAAGTACATCTAATGACAGATTAATTGGCACCCAAGGAGCAACCCCCAGCCAAAATGTACTAATAATAAAGACAGCTACTAATGACTTCATCATATAAAAATGTGTAAAGAAAAGAAAATCAATCCTGCCCCACATGTCTCATCTTTAACACATTGTTAATCTTAAACACATAATTTGTCTTTCAACAAGCCAATGGTAATAATGTGTCTTTTGACAGCGGAGCTGTACCTCAGCCACATGCAGTGGAGTTGAATGGCAGTTGTCCAGACGAACTCCCACAAAGTGTTTGGCTGTGATCTCTGTGTATTTCTGCATGTGGGCCCATAGGTACGGGCAGTCTTCAGGCCCATTGCCATAGCGCAGTTTAACGCTGTCGCCCCAGCAAATCAGCTCCCTCCTGATGTAGACATTGGAGCCTGACCAGAACGTGAAGAAAAAGTAACTTTGATTTAAAAAGGTTTGGCAAGTGTTGCAGATGCGTTGACTTTAGTCTCTGAATTGACATTGCCACCTTGTGGTTGCAGCTGAAGTTGAAATCTATCTGCTCAAAATACTTTACTATTTAAAGGGATAGTTCACTTTAAAATGAAAATTCTGTCATAATTTTCTTACTCTCATGTTGTTACAAACCTGTATAAATATCTTTGTTCTGAGGAACACAAAGGAAGACATTTTGAGGAATGTTTGTAACCAAACTCTTCATGAGCCCCATTCACTTCCATAGTAGGAATAAAGAGTTCTATGGAAGTGAATGGGGCTCATGATCATTCCTCAAAATATTTTCTTTCATGTTCATCAAAACAAAGAATTGTATACAAGTTTGTAACAACATGATGACAGAATTTTCATTCTTGGGTGAACTATCCCTTTAAAGTAACATGACTTCAACATTTATAAATAATCCATTAATCTTAGTATTTTAGTATCTTAGTATGATTTTCATCTGCAAAAAATATTGCTTTTGTGAACAATATTGTTTATATTGTTGAAAATTTAACATTTACTATACCAGCATACAATAACAACTACAACTACTAATCAACTTGAAATTACAAATAATTTCTACTTTCTTGACTAGTAAGGAGGGGTGGGCCGATACGATATTCAGTATTGATATTGGCCCGATATTGGCAAAAAAATGGCCAGATCGAATATTGTAGAAGTCGGGGAGTACAATCCGATCCAATACCAACATAGACCTTGCAACTTGCGGTAAAGCGTGACTTGCTGAGCAACATGAATTTGCACAAAGTTACACTTTAAATTGTCCAAAGTTACACCTTAGAATTCACTTTGAATTTTTGTGCTGACTAACTAAAAAATGTTACTGCTAGTCAGTTTGAAACATTTAGGGGTGATTTCCAGGAAAGGGATTAGTTTTATTTAAAATTTTATCTAGTTTTAACAAATATGCCTTACTAAAAACATTACTTGTGTGCATTTTGGGGCAAAACAAAGAACACTGGTGTATTTTAAAATATATATGTGCAAGTTGTTTTTAGTTTGGACAGCTCTTACATTTATTTAATCTAGGTCTAGTCTAATTCGGGAAACCACCCCATAAATAAAAATGAACAGCAGTATTGCACAATGTTTCATTGAGTCTTGAATTTGCTGCACAGTAAAATGTTTGAATTTTGTAGCTCTGTTTAAGCTTTTTGTACAGCTAATATGTTATTTGCAGCTTAATTAATTAAAGGGCGATAGAGATGGTATTGGATTAAAGATTGTGGTATCGACATCGGTATCAGACATGAAAAAGTGGTTTTAGGGTTAAGTTAGGAGTTGCTATAAATTATTAAAATAAAGCATTCCTGAAAAAAGGCTAAAAAGGATAATAATTGTACCTGCTGTGTTTATTGTATCTTAAAAGGGTTTACATTATTCGAGTCACAAGAATCTCAGCTTTTCAAAGATATGTGACAAGTTTAGCTTTTTGTTTTTGAGTTGATGTATTTGATGAAGTTTTCTGTCAAATAATGCAGTGTTCCTCCCACGGTACATTGGAACTTTAAAGGGTTACGCTAATTTAACTTTATTTGTATAATTTATAGCAACTCCTCACTATTTAAGAAAGTTGAAACTAATTGAAACTTTATTTGATTAAACCTAAACATTTAAGTGCAACAAGGAATTTTTTACAGTGTACAATTCTAATTAAAGAGTCCGTTATTAGTAAACACGATTAGAAATGCAGAATGTTGAACCTGGTTCTGCAAAATTTCTCAACGGGTCATCCCCCATGACCCAGCCATTATGGGCCAGGAAGTGACAGGACTTTTCTGGTTGATTCATCAGCTTCAGATCCTCCTCAAGGGTTGACGGCTCAAACGGGAACGTGAAATAACTGCATGCAGACAATGTATTTAGAAACACAATTATCACTATACGCAGGAGTGCTTCAATGTGATGAATTCTAAAAATAGAAGCTGGTAAAGTGATCTGAAGATTATCACATAGCCTGTAATTTAAAGTAATACCTTGTGACCAGAGGGTCTTTCCTGGTGATAGGGCCCAGCTTGGGTCCATGAGCAGCAAGTCTCTCATAGGTCACAGTTCCATCAATGCAGTTAAGAGCCTGATGATACAGAAATGACATGACTGCAGTAAAGCACATGACATTAGAGTTAAAGGTGCAGAGAGGGACTCACCTGCTCCTGATGGTGTTGGATTTCTCTGAACTGTTCATCATTTAACTCTTCCAGTCTCCTCCTCAGCCAGGTACAGCAGTCTTCAATGGCACTAGGACTGGTACTACAACAACAACAAAACAATTCTTTAACCTGACATGACTTGAAAAAGGATAATGATGCAGATATGGACAGGCAGAAACCGGTCCCAAAAATGGAAGTAGTTCAGAATTTGATTTGACATGCCTGACTTTCATAATAGTCTGTGTCAGACTCAATAGTATAAAATTGTTTAAGGACAGAAATATTTGCTTATAGCAAACATTAGCAACCATTTTATCATATTTTTACAACATTCATTTTGGATATTAACACACCCAAAAAATCCACCAGGATATTTAATACATTTTCCTGTTGTGTTGAACAGAACAGAAAAAGTCAAATGGTTGGAGTATTTTTTATATTTAGGTGACCTTATCCTTTGTATGTCTATGAATAATGTTCACGCATATTGCAGGTCTAAAATTAATGTGTGGAATACAGATCTACAACAAAGCATAACACACAGTCCATGATAAATATGTCCAGTAAATTCTTTCAACTGACTGACCTATGGGGCACAAAGATCTCCAGAGCGGAGTTCATGTCCACTGTGTTACCAAAGCGTTTGTACTGAGGGTCCTGTATAATCTTTAGTTGCTGTTTTCCATCAGTCTCGCTGCTGTTTGGTTTGGCTCCTGTATAGACAAAACCAAATCAGTTAACAAGCTTTAATTTTCATTCCATTAAATTCAAGTAGGCTATCTGAGAATTTTCATACATTCTTAAAACGAATGTGTTAAAACGAGACGTCAAGTAAAGGACAACACATTTAATATGAAATTTTATGTGTAAAAAATGTACACATAATTTCTTAGAGTGTAGGAACTCACCATCTTGGAGTAAAAATCTAAACTGCTCCACCATAGGCTCCACTTTGACTTGAAAGAACTCCCACAGTTTAATTTTGGGATATACATCCTGCCAGAGGATTCCACGTAGATGCTAACAGAAGCAAGAACATATTACACTTTGTTATAAAAGAAAATAAGAAATTATACAGCCAAAGCAATTTAATTCTAATGTATCTACACCAGGGGTCTCCAACATTTTTTGTGAGCAAGGGCTACCATAATGGATGAAACAATCTGGAGGGCCACTTTTTGATATAGTCTACTTTTTTATTTTACTTGTTGATATATTTTATTATTGTTTAAAATGTTAACATACATAAAAGAAGCCAAGCTAATATAAAAGCTATCTTATAAATAAATATTACAATTGAGACTATTAATAGAATGTGCTTTGGCGGGCACCTCACAGACTTTGTGTGGGCAACCTGGTGCCCGCTGGCACCAAGTTGGAGACCACTGATCTTCACACACACACTCACATGAAGGTGTTCGTGATTCCGGATAAGGGCTGGAAGACCCCTGTCTTTGTATTTGCCATCAGCTATTTCACAGGAAAAGTGCCACAATGCTCTGTCCAGCACCCAGGCTGGCTTCAGGTGAGGGGAGTTAACCAGGTTATAACCACACTCTGGATGTTTCTGAATCCATTTGCTGTTAGCAGCTGTGGAATACAGGAATACACAATGACAGAATTTTAAGATGAACCTGGCATTACTCAATGATTATCATTATTAAATAATGGTGGAAAAATCTGACTTTTTTCATGTTTAAGTGCTATAATTGGTTCCCTATTGCTTCTATCAACCTAAAAAATGTAAAAAAAAGAACCCAGTAACTTATTTTGGTAAACCATTCTCTGCGAGCAAGTGAAAAAATAGCTCATTGAAATGTGGCTCCCCTTGTGATGTCAAAATGGGATCTTATTATAATAATACCACCCCTTAAACTGTAGTATTAAGAGATACTATCCAACCATGGCACTGTCATTTAGTGCAGAGAGAGAGGAAAATAAATATTATCTATATAGTATTTTGGGCTAAAACTTCACATATGTACTCTGGGGACACCAAAGATTTATTGGTAGAACTTTACTTGAAGGGGTGTTCCTAAGACTGATATGACACCTTCAAAATCATGACATGACACGTGTCATAAACATGAAGGAGATTTTATGCACGTTTATGACAACTGTTATTAAGTGTCATTTGTTCAGTTATGTCATTTTTAATGCAAAGAAGACATTGTTTGAGATGTCATGACAACTTGACATAAACCAATACATCATAACTTGTCATAAATCCTTTATAAACATGACATAGCAGAATAATTATCAAACTTAAGAAACTATCTAGCTTTATGGGTAAACATTACATTAAATTGTCATTTAAATGTCATTAAGTATTAATACTATGTCAAATAATTAAATAACAGCATCATTAATATTTTTCTTGACCTCAACTACAGTGGTACAAAATAAACTTAAAATGTCAATAAGTGTTAATATTATGTCAAATAATTTTAAATACCGTAACAAAATGCAACAGACACAGCAAAATATTTTACTTAACTTTATGTATGTGCACAATACATAAAACAACTGAACTAACAGATCTTCTTCACACAGAGGGTTCTGCCATTTTCTGACAGAGAAGAAAAAACTAACAAAATATTTTATTAATTTAATGTAATTAACTGTTTTTGCAGCGATATGGACCCAACGCTGCATGGCTTGACCCATTATTGTTTTCAGCTAATTTTCGGTGAATCGGTCTCCAAATGCAATAAAATATAATTTATATTTTTTAACACTTAATAACATTTTAATGACAAATTCAATTTGTATCACTGGTAAAAAGTGGTCAGTTATGATGTATTGGTTTATGTCAAGATGTCATAAAGAAATCTCAAACAATGTCATCTTTGCATTAAAAATGACATAATTGAACAAATGACACTTAATGACAGTTGTCATAAACGTGTATAAAATCTCCTTCATGTTCATGGCATGATTATTAATTCAATTCAATTGTATTTATATAGCGCTTTTCACAATTGTTAATTGTTTCAAAGCAGCTTTACATGAGTAGATGTAGGGGAAAACGCAGAATAATCAATAGATAAAATAAGAATTAGAATACAGCGGCTAAGTATAAAGCATACAAGCGAGCGTAGTAATAATGTAACGTATACAGTAAAGTGCTAAGTAAAGCCAAAGTTGGCTGACTCTCCCGAGGATGAAAAAAACCCCTTGGAGAAAAACCCTGTGGGGAAAACTTCTAGAAGGACAAAAACCCTTGGGAGAGATTAATATATATTCTATTAGCGTAGGGGCCATTCGCATGTAATGCAAGTGTCATACAGTATTGTGGTTTAAAATCCGCTCGGTTCCAGACAGGCTACCTATTGCAGCATAAGTAAATTACCCATATGAGGTATGTGAGTGCTTTGTTCTAGACAAAATAACTATTGCGGGATAAGTACAATTACTGGACATTTTATGTGAACGCTTTGTTAAAGAAGAATGTCTTAAGTTTAGCTTTAAATTGATTGGTTGTGTCTGATACTCAAACATTATTTGGTAAATCATTCCAGAGCTTAGGGGCTAAGTAGGAAAGGGATCTACCACCTTTAGACACTTTTGATATTCAAGGGATATTTAAGTGGCCAGAATTTTGTGATCGCAGTGTACGGGGTGGATTGTATTCTGGTAGTAATTCTTTAATATACAAGGGTGCAAGGCCATTTAAGGCTTTGTAGGTGATTAGTAATATTTTAAATTGTATGCGATATTTAACTGGTAGCCAGTGTAAAGACTATTAAGGTGTCATGTCAGTCTTATGAAGACCCCTTCAGGTAAAGTGTTACCAATTTATTTTACATCTTAAAAAAGTCTTGTGAAATGTCCCCTTTAATGTATCCTCAGACTTTTGTATCTCACTCTATTTACACTACATACAGTGAATGCACATACTACACATTAGTTTAAGTGTGTGGCATTTACACAGCTCTAGATAAGGTATCACACTCCCTGACCTTTAGCTGTGCTGAGCTCTGGCAGGAATGGTGAACTATGAACTTTGTTTTCCATGAACCTTGACTATACCACATTCATGCACAGAGAGAAAACCTAAAGAAAAATAAGCATGAGCTATGACTAAAAATTGTCCCTATTCCCTTATATACAGTGCACTTTCGAATATCAGCCATTTTATAGTAGTGTCCAAAACCATGAGAATGCCGAGCACATACTCTCAATCCCATAATGCACTGCTGCAAGAAGTATACAACCAATGTACTGTGTACACTTTAACAACTAAATATGACCTATAATGCATCGTGAGGTTCATGTCAAATACGTAAATGGCAAGATTTTTGCAGTCTATTTATAAGGAATGGATGAAAATAAATTTTAAATAATAAATCCAAGCTGTAAGTTTGCTCACTCTTTTCTTAGGTTATATCCCAGCATCCACTATACAGGGAGGGAATCGTACATTTCCACACTAGCTGTCTACAAACCTTCACAGTCAATGTGTTTGAAGGTTCTTCTTTAGCATTCTGCTCACATAGTGGCTCTCACTAACAGCCCCACACAACAGCTGAACTGAAGCACAACACCATATCAGACAGGGTGAGCATTTCACCAACAGCTCCGGTCCACTGTAAGTAGTCTATTTTTAGAAAATGAAGTCAAAGCAAAAGCTTTCGTTGTGGGCTTATATGCAAAAGTTACAGTTAATTATGTTGGAACTTTGGCCCAAGGAACACGAGCGCTCCAGTTGGACTCTGAATCCCTGAAGCAGCATACAAAATAGTTTAATGTACAGAAAATGTTATGTCTTTTTATGCTCATTTGATCAACGCTGAAGCTGATTTAAAAAATAAATAAAAATGCTACATACAACAAGCCAATAAAAATACCTGTTATTAATAAGTGTGCTTCTGAGAAAGGATCTACTATACCCTTGGTTTCCCTTCAGCAATAGGTCAAACACAGTAACCCATAACAGGTGCAATAGGCGCGATGCAGCAAATACAACACACAAACTCCACACACCTGTATGATTGTAAACTACATCAGTGATGCACAACATATTCCACTCGTTCTTCATCTTCTCCACCAGGTTGCCAGCATCTGTCCAGGTGTATTTTTGCCCAGGAGGTGAGAAGTCTGGGTTGAGCTCCAGTTGATCGGCCAGAGAATAACAGGATCGAGATTTACCCAACGTCTGTAGTGGCGTGAAGTGAATCATATTATATCCTAAAAAATACAAATTTGATTACAAAGTTATCTTGTGGGATATTTCAGTATATTCCACCATAGAGATTAAGCTATATTCAACCTATTTTCAACTCTTGGGGGGTCAGCTGACATTGGCTTAACTTAGCACCCTCTTCTATACATTACATTATTACTACGCTCGCTAATGTTCTCCTGCATCTATTAATGTAAAGCTGCTTTGAAACAGTAAAAAGAAAAAAAATATATATGAAAAGTGCTATATAAATAAAATTGGGAAATGGGATGCAAAGTCAACCACTGAATGTTACAACAAACTCTGGACTGTAAAAGCATGTACTCTAACAGTATACATTACAATTTTGCCCCAAAAACATTTTCAATGTAGCCTTTTTATTATAAAGTTAAGTAGTTTTCTGAAAGACTGTCAACATTTGCTTTATGCTTTTTTCTGGCTTATACTAGTGAGTTTGTTACTGAGGATGTTATTGATTTGGGCATGTAATCAAACGGACCCAAGATAAGGGAAGTTCAAATGCAGATAAAGTTGAGAGTAAAAAGTTTTGCAATGTGCAACACTGTTTAGTACATTTAAGTCCAATGTATAATAATAATAAAAAAAAAACTTTAGGAGGAGTGATGTTGCTTTTGAAACATATCAGCTGTTTGTTTACATACCTGCCTCTTTGGCAACCCTGAGTCTGTCCAACCACTCATCCAGCGGCCCAAGACATTTGGACAAGTACGTCTGGATACTGATGCAGTCCAATGGCAAAACATGGTTGTCTGCCCCGACCCGGAGTACAGGGTCCACCACAATATATCCACCACCAGACTTCTCCTCATCTCTGATGGGCATCAATAAATCAACAAGGGCAATATTTTATACAAATTCTCTTAACGGACAATTTCTAGAGCCTAACTTACCCATGACCAAAGTAATACTGGTATGAGCCAGAAATCTGGAGGTTAAGGGTGCAGAACTTGTCGGAATCATCCTCTCTTCCAGTTGGGTTGATCCAGTCTAGGGCACGGAATTTGTGCCGATCAAAACGTTCCCCCTCAGCGGGGTAGTTTGTGTGAACGTGCACATGCTTTCCTTGCAGAGTGGGGCCCAGTCGAAACTGGAGCTCAAACCCTGAGTGGAAACACAAGATTAGCTACAGAAGACAGATTCTGGTGTTTGTCAGGGGGGATAAATAATAACATTCCTTTCTGTTCCTCTTTTTAAAAAAAGATAAAACATTCATAGACTATACATTATTTTCCACAATCTCACTGTTGTTATATTTACTCACTTTTGTAAGTAAAATCCAGTTAAGCAAAAATAAGGTTTTGGATTTGGATCTCAATAAACAACACCATACACTGTATTCAGCTACATTTTTTAATTGAACATGCACAACATGTAAGACAAAATGCATTCCTTAAATAAAAGATTTTAAAGCATTATGAATAAACAAT
This sequence comes from Paramisgurnus dabryanus, assembly GCF_030506205.2. Taxonomy (NCBI): domain Eukaryota; kingdom Metazoa; phylum Chordata; class Actinopteri; order Cypriniformes; family Cobitidae; genus Paramisgurnus; species Paramisgurnus dabryanus. The sequence continues at coordinate 22,915,329 of NC_133342.1, read as the reverse complement.
AAAGTACTGCAGCAGTCCAACAGGTTTTTGGGATTTAAACAAGATTAAAAAGATCTATGTTTTAAGTTGAATGCTTCCATGATACCAGGATTACATTTCTCCAATGGATGCAAGAAAAACTGATCTCTTGGTACCGAAACACTTCTGCAGCTCTTACTGTTTATTACTGTATGAATGAATAGTTACAGTATTGACCATAAAGTTTGCGTCAGAGAACGTCTATAAATAACGTTCTGCGCCTATCATACTGAGTAACACAGTCATGCCACAAAAAAAAAAAATGGGTTGAAACTTGCCTTGTTCCAGACGGAAGAGGGTCCTGTCAAGCTTCTCCATGTCATTGAGGACCATCACTCTTATTTGTTTACTATGTGTCATGATTGCCCTTCTTAACGCGTCCTTAACATACAGGAAACGATGAGCAGGAATTCAACAGGACCCCCTTCGCTAAAAAGGGAACCAAAAGACATGCAAACTTCTCAGTTATTACAGAACTGTCTCCTTTGACAAATTAATGCATCATTTTATAAACCACAAGACTGACAGCTATCCAAACTGCCTTAGAAATCTGCACCTTAAAATCTCAAGATTGGTATCCGCACGTTAGTACTGTATCTAGACCCAATGCACCTTCACCACCCCCGCTAGTTTAACGTCATCGGTGCCTAAAGTAACAGCCACTAACCCAGATTGGTCGAGGTTAAGTATCTAGCTGATAAAGGTCAAGCAAGTCTATAAAAATAATCAGGGCAACAGTAACATTTGCCAAAAGAGCACAGCACTGAGCATCAGACAACTGATCTGATCTTAAGGTGACACGGTCAACCGTGCGCGTCACAACGCACGACAGTCTGCAATCGGAACTCACAGAAATATTTCGATAACCTTTGCACGAAAATGAATGAACAGTACGGTTGAAAGACACACCAATGTATGTATTTTCCTGTTCTTGGTCTAAGGACGTTGCAGTTGTTGTTGAGGGAGGCGTGTACAATATGCGGTAAAGCGCTCTACTTCCCGTTACCGTAACGCCGTTAATATAAGATACTCTGAAAACACGCGTAGGTTTATGGTAAAACATTACAGTGTTTAAAGTAGTGTATTTACGAGATTTAATTAAATAAGGAAAAAAACACAGATGCATGAATTATGGATTAATAAATGGACAAGCAAACAAACAATCTGCAGTGGGGCTGCGCATTTAGGCACAGCTTTCTTCAAATCGCTCTCGCGGCAGCGCAGTGTCGCGTGAATTCAAGCACGCCCTTTGTCTCCATCGTGTGGCGGGGATTAATCTTAAAATGTCATAAAACCCACCCATGATGTTTTTAATATTCATGATCACAACGTAAAACTATCACCAGCCCAGCAGTACCTGAGAAGACAGGTAGCTGGCGAGGTAAGAGCAACGTTTACTTTTGAAGCTTTAAAGCTTACATGAAACAAATGCTTGTATTAGCTCCATTATCATATAACGTTACTATCATAATATACTTAATAGTTTTTACTGTCAGTGAATAAGCTTGTATATATTATAGCTTTTCTAATGTAAAGTTTCGTCCGTTGCACTGAACAATGATATGCATGGAATGCTTCTTTATCAATTGAAGTGAATGTGTGTGCTCGTCGTGAATAACAGAGAATTTTTTTTCTCCAGACTCATAGAAAAACATAGAAATGAGCCATTTAAAGTGGTATAGAGGGTATACTCTTTTTGGGTCAGAACTTTTAATAGCTAATATCCATTTATAAAGATTAAAAAGTTGTGTTCATTCAAGGGTCTTTGGAAGCCCTGAGATCTTAATTTCTATTTAAGTGCCACATTTAAATTTTAATATTCATTTATTTCTATTCTAAAATAGAAATAAAACCTCTGCAGTTCATTTGATAAATTAAAAATACCTTTTGAGTAAAAATCATTAAAATTCATTGATCAGAAGGAGTCAGAACACTGAATTTTATTTTATTTTTAATGAAAAATGTATAATGTGTAACACTAGGACCAGTTTGTGACACACTCATTTAGATTTTAGTTAAAACTCAATCCAAATTATTTATTGTGATGCTAACTTTTTTCTGCAAAAATTCTGTAATAACCTTGATATCTTTAATATTGACCAAGTCAATATAAAATCAGTGATTGAAATCAAACTTTGGTGCTCTAAATACTTTAGCCTGGATTTCATATAGGGTCACATTTGACTAATCTCTTACTGTATATCACAGAAGAGTATCAGCTTGTCTCTAATAGGCATGGGCAATCTACGAACGGGTCTGGCAATCCTTGGAACTCTGTGTTTGACTATCATCAGTGGATACAAAAATGGAAAAGTAGAGAAAGCATGTGATAGCATGATGCCAGACCATCACAGTTATCCTAACACCACTGCTGGTCCATATACCCTGACAGTGAGTGTCAGTAAATTCAGACCAGGAGATCAGATCAAAGGTACATCAAACCACTCAGCCAATGTTATAACCTGGCCAATCATAAGCCATAAGGCAAAAACATATATTTTAAAATATAATTTTAAATATATTTCAAAATATACAAAAATTGCTCAAAAATATATTTTGAAATATGTTTACAAAAATGTATTTAAAATTTATATTCACGTTGCATGTAAACATGGTTTAAAAATATTAAAATAAAAATATACTTTTACTTATGCAAAAATATACTTTTAAATTTTATTCTAGAGCATAGATTAATCTCATACAAAATAAAAGTCATTTTTTTGCATAACATATTTTGTAACATAGTTTGTGCTGTGTGTAATTATTATGTATATATAAATACACACACATCAATGTATGTATTTGAGAAACATTTACATGTGTATATATATTTATTTATATTTTTATAATATATAAATAAAAAACTATATTTAAATAAAACATTTATTAAATGTATATATATATATATATATATATATATTTAATAAATGTTTTATTTAAATATAGTTTTTTTATTTATATAAAAAATGTATGTATGTATGTATGTATGTATGTATCTATGTATGTTTCTTTGTTTGTTTGTTTAAATATACATAATTCAGAGGCGTCATGCCCATTCAAACTGAGGGGGCACCTGCCCCCTTGGTTTTTTTGAGCCAATGGATTTTCATCCAACCTCAAAATCAAATAAGCGTCCATTAATCTGTTATTTGACTTTTAATCTGTTAATATGCACAATATTATACATTCTGTGCTGCATCCTTGTCACTTTTCGGAGATTTTCGCCGTTTTGATCGTGTTTTGATCATGTTACATTACTTTTATTCTGGCGGCAGCTGGCGCTGCAGTCAGAGCGCAGCCGCAGACGTCATCAGTGTCTGGGCGCGCTCACGAGCTCTCTGCTGTTGCTGGCTTGCTGCTGCATTTGGCTATCTGAGGAATTAAAACGTGTTAGAAACGCTCACAACATTTCCAAACCCCAGTACGGTAATGTGCAGTTAACCTTCTCTGTGTAGAAAATGTATGGTTTTAAATGTGACCGTCTCAACGTTATATTAGCAGAGATTAATCTTCTTGGCACAACGCCAAAGTTCGCCAAAGTTCACGCGGGCGCGGAATCTCACATGCTCACATGAGGTAAAATTTAATGCAAAAATCCGTTCCTCTAATAATTTTATCTAAACATATTTTTTAAAATCATTATTGAACATTAAAATCAATCACGTGGCTATAGCTTATGTCATTTTCGTTGTTTATATACTTTATGGATTTAAAATTACATTAATTTTATATGATAATGTAGTTGTTGTGCAAAATGCATTAATGACACAATTAAACAAGCCATTAAGACTTAAATAAAACATGCCGTTTCAGATGTGAATATGATGCAAATGTGTCATTATTCCGATTGAATAGTATATGATATGAAAGTAGTCATCACTTTTATTTCGGAGGTTTTTGCATGAAAGCAGGGGTTTTCAGATTGTTAGAAATGTAAGTGCCATGGAAAAGACTGAAAGCTCTATAATATTTCGTTTGATGTCTGTGTATGCACAAATTTCTGTGAGCTGTTGACACTGTGCCCCCTTAAAAAAAATTGGTGCATGACGCCCCTGACATAATTACACACATCACAAACTCATATATTATGCAAAAAAATTGTTTTATTTTGTATGAGATTAATCTAGATTAATCTATGCCCAGCCCTATTTTATTTATACATATATACATTTTATACTTATACTTTATACATTTAGTACAGCTTTTATATGTTGTCCAGAAAACATATGTTTTGCCGTATGGGTTGTAAAATTAGAAACGTATTGTTACCCCTGAAATACATTTTGAAATATATGTTAATATATTTAGGTTGAAGCTAAATATATTTTCAAATAAAAAAATATGTTTAATAAAGCTTTACTTTTTACAAAATGCATTTAGCATATATATTTTTGGTAAAGTTTTTTTGCCGTATGTCATTGTTTCCAGTTTCTTTGTGTTGAATGGCAGTCTAAACAATGTTTTCCTGCTTAAGCCTATACTGTATATACATATTTACTGTAACACTTGTCCATAGTCACTCTTTCTGGACACGAGCACTTTCAGGGCTTTCTGCTTCAGGCCCGAGATGCCACAAACCCTGATGGATCAGCTGTTGGCTCATTTACATTGGTTGATCCCAAAATATCTCAGCTTTTGAAATGCAGCAACATAGAGGTACAGATACAGATACCCAAAATTTCCATATTATTCAGGGAGCATTATTTAAAAGTATCTCATGCGATGTACATTGTGTTAAAGCAAGTATCAGCTTTTTTGTTTTTCGGATGTATTTGAAAGGGTTCTGCTGTCAGTCACACCAGTGATGCTAAACAGACAGAAATTCAGGTGATCTGGAATGCCCCTCCCACAGCTCCTCCCAATGTCCAGTTTCTGTAAGTGTTTCTGCTCTGACCCATTCTCTCAATATCAGCGGTACTCATTAACAGCTCACTGGAGACATATTGACTCTTATCAGACAATGTTTGTGATAACATTGCACAATAACATCCGTTCAAACTTTTTATTTAGTGCAACGGTGATTGCCCACTACAAGATTTTTTGGGTTAAACTTCCTGGTCCAGTCATTTCTCAAAGTGAAGTGACTGTCCCACCTCAATCTACCACCTCTGGCATGTCTACAGACACTCCAACAGGAACCACCTCTATACTTCCTCAGCCAGTATGTGCCAAAATTGAGATAAACATATCTGGGACATAAACCTATTTAAAGTTTCAAGAAGGAAACTGTTGTGATGCTTTATTGTGAACATTATTGTGAATGAATTGGTCATTTTTGGTGCCCAAGCATGCACCTCTCTCTTACAGTTTACCTCCGAGGGATGTGGGAGGTCAAAATCTTGTCTCATTGACCCTGTAGGCTGTAACCCATCTGAGGACACAAACTGCTTCTTCCTTTCCTATTCTACTGTGGACCAGGCAGTTCTGTTTGAGCTTAGTGGCCCAGCCACAGGATATGTATCCTTTGCTCTCTCCAAAGATGAATGGATGGTAAGCATCACAAAACAACATTTTTTGTGACACAAGTGTGAGTAAAAGATTTCATACTTTAATGTTAGAGTTAAATATACATTAAACCTACATTTGTTCACAGTGCATTATGAATTGACATTAAATGTAGCAGATTCATGTAACACTTGATTTCATGCTAGGGAGATGATGATACATACTTGTGCATAAATGATGGGGGTCATGTAAGCGTGGATGCAGCATACACAACAGGCAGAAGCCATCCAGATGTGGCATCTAAGGTGAGAGACCACTTGATGATTTTGTGTTTGGTCATGAAATCAAATTATATTATGTTGACAGATGCTTTTGAAAGAGAATGCCAAAATGTCACAACATCAATTAAACCATAAAAACATAGTGTTTGATTTATTATCATGATAACATCATGGCCTCTCAGAAAGATGATACATTTTATGCAGTGTATTTATGTCAATAACTTAATCAGCACGATTCTTATTTTGTTTTTAGTCTGTGCTGACAGATGTAAGCTGGAGAGTTTCTGATGGGGTGATTCAGTGCAAATTCTCTAGGGCCATTTACACTCCTCAGGACCTGGTTCGATTCAGTCTTAATCACAGTTATTATCTGTTCCTTGCACACGGCAATGCAGAATATGGTGAGCTTTACTGTTGCATCAATCTCTTTTGACAGTATAGGGTAGTTAAATTTTCTTTCTGTCACAGAGTGCAATAAACAAAATGTAGAGCACTAACATAGAGATGATGTCATCATATAGCTATTTAAAATTTTCCTTTTTATCACTTTATGTGCTCACATTTTTTAACTTGAGATTTGGCTATTTCCCTTTTATGTTAGATTTACAGCATGAAATATAAGTTGTCTTTCCGGTTGTAATAGCATTTTCCAAAAGAAATGTCTCGCTTAATCTTGAAACCTGTTTTATTTTCCAAATGATTATGTTGTACATCCGATACAGTGCTGCCCTTTAACAGGTTTTATGACCTCCATACAGATTGTCTTGCAGATTACACAGATCCAGAATTCTGACCGTACTCTTTTACAAGTGTCTGTAATTACCTGAGCCATCAGTTCTGCTTTCCTGTCATTTATTTTACAACAGCAGTAAAGGGTCACTACGTGCACAGGAGTTGTCATGGACCAATTTTTTTATTTTTAACCACAAAATCTGTGTTGCAGATTTTAAGTGACTGACAAATGCCTAAATAAACAATCTTTATGGTGTGATAGAAATTGATGCCTGTTCTTGATTTCATTAATGCTATGTTTCAGGTATGATCCATAGGCACAAGCGGCAGCCACTGATATCATCTCATCGTCAGCTCATTATTGGCTCTCCTCAGATACTGACAGGCTCTAGATCCCCACTGCTCATGAAATATCATGGTAAGTGTTTAGCTGTTATTACGATGTTTTACAATAATGGTTAAAGATCATAAAGTTGCAGGTTCATATCCTTCTAAAGGAAATTCATAAACTCTTCTTTGTGACTTGCATGAATGACAAAATGTTGATTATACACTTGATAAACAACTGATGTCATACACTTTGAATAAACATTTATTTTCAAATATAATGAATGTCAACAAAAACTGCCTCTGGATATGTAGGAGCGTTTATGCTGATTGGTTGGATGCTAGCAGGAAGCATTGGGACATTAATGGCTGCCTTTTTTAAACCTGACTGGCCAGAACATATATTATTTGGACAAAAGATATGGTTTCAGGTAGGAGGGTTAATTTAAATACACAATTATGTTTCTATTGCATTAAAATCACTGAAAATGTGGTTGCTGCTTGTTTTAATTTTTTTTCTACGTTTTTTGTTTTTGCACATTTTACTACAGTGAAATTTGCAAAAGAAAACTTCTAGTTGTGGGTTGTAAAATGCTTTGTATTTACAGGTGCACCGTACATTGATGTCTCTTACAGTGATACTCACGACTGTGGGCTTCATTTTTCCTTTCGCCTATAGACAAAAATGGAGCTCAGTAAGTAAATGCAGTGCCTTCTGCTTGTTAGACACTGAATTGTAAAGTAATAATCTATTCTACACACAGTAGATGGCAGTATTTCATTAAGTTCAGTGTCAGAATCATAGACAGATTGAGTTTGTTGTCCTAATATTGTTTTTAATATTTCTTCTGTGCAGAGGGCAGGTGCTCATCCATACCTAGGCTGTATTGTTATGATTCTTGCTTTTTGTCAGCCTATATTGGCTGCTTTCAGACCAGCTCCAGACTCTTCAAGGTATTTATACAACACAACAAGTGAACACATATCTTAAAAAATAACCAAAAAAGTAAAATCCTTTATTTTATCAGAAGGTGGATATTTAAGTGGTTACACTGGGGCGTAGGACATGCTGCTGAAATTTTTGCAGGTGAAAGTTGCTTTTATTTTGTTGTTTAAAGTGTTTATTACTGTTAAACCCACTATCAAATATAAACAATCTCAAACTATTTTTTTTTACCCAGGGACGTCTATGTTAACTGGAATACATCAACAGTCTCTTTTGCTCCCTTATCCATGGACCACAGGGGTGCTGGCTAGTTTTGTGGTTTGGACTATTTTACTAAAAATAGTGTTAAAACTTCATAAGCACAGCATTATTAGAAAAGGTCTGTAGCTCATTGTCAGATTAAAATGTTTTGAAAATAATGTATCTGTATAGTCATTTTCTTTGTCTCTGCAGGGAGTAAAAATGAAGATGAAAGTCCTGTTCTTCCTGATTCTTCCAGAAGTGTAAACTGGGTAAGATCAAACTTTAGTCAGATATGGAGATCAACACTTCTATATTACGCATCAGGATGTATCACAATAGGCTCAATGAAATAAATTCAAATTTAAACATCAAATTATGAATGTCTGAAAGTCATGGACACTCACCTAAAGGATTATTAGGAACACCTGTTCATTTTCTCATTAATGCAATTATCTAATCAACCAATCACATGGCAGTTGCTTCAATGCATTTAGGGGTGTGGTCCTGGTCAAGACAATCTCCTGAACTCCAAACTGAATGTTAGAATGGGAAAGAAAGGTGATTTGAGCAATTTGGAGCGTGGAATGGTTGTTGGTGCCAGACGGGCCGCTCTGAGTATTTCACAATCTGCTCAGTTACTCGGATTTTCACGTAAAACCATTTCTAGGGTTTACAAAGAATGGTGTGAAAAGGGAAAAACATCCAGTATGCGGCAGTCCTGTGGGCGAAGATGCTTTGTTGATGCTAGAGGTCAGAAGAGAATATGCCGACTGATTTAAGCTGACAGAAGAGCAACTTTGAGTGAAATAACCACTCGTTACAACCGAGGTATGCAGCAAAGCCTTTGTGAAGCCACAACACGCACAACCTTGAGGCGGATGGGCTACAACAGCAAAAGACCCCACCGGGTTCCACTCATCTCCACTACAAATAGGAAAAAGAGGCTACAATTTGCACGAACTCACCAAAATTGGACAGTTGAAGACTGGAAAAACGTTGCCTGGTCTGATGAGTCTCGATTTCTGTTGAGACATTCAGATGGGAGAGTCAGAATTTAGCGTAAACAGAATGAGAACATGGATCCATCATGCCTTGTTACCACTGTGCAGGCTGGTGGAGGTGGTGTAATGGTGTGGGGGATGTTTTCTTGGCACACTTTATGCCCGTTAGTGACAATTGGGCATTGTTTAAATGCCACGGCCTACCTGAGCATTGTTTCTGACCATGTCCATCCTTTTATGACAACCATGTACTCTTTGATGGTTACTTCCAGCAGGATAATGCACCATGTCACAAAGCTCGAATCATTTCAAATTGGTTTCTTGAACATGACAATGAGTTCACTGTACTAAAATGACCCCCAAAGTCACCAGATCTCAACCCAGTAGAGCATCTTTGGGATGTGGTGGAACGGGAGCTTCGTGCCCTGGATGTGCATACCACAAATCTCCTTCAACTGCAAGATGCTATCCTAACAATATGGGCTAAAATTTCTAAAGAATGCTTTCAGCACCTTTTTGAATCAATGCCACGTAGAATAAAGGCAGTTCTGAAGGCGAAAGGGGGTCAAACAGAGTATTAGTATTGTGTTCCTAATAATCCTTTAGGTGAGTGTATACAGTATTAGGGTGAAAAAAAATTTGGTCACAAAACTGTGTTTTACATTTTACAATATATGTGTTGTCTATTGCTTGTCCCTAAATTACAACTTTAGGCATCCTAAAATAAACTTTTTTAAACATTTTTAAACATACCCAAATCATGACAGTCATTTAATAGGTATGTCTCAGAACAGACAAGAAGCTTTATTTATGTCAGAACTAAAACTTACATGATTTCGGTATTGGTCAAATGTTAATTTAAGACCCTGTACATGTTTCTTTAAGCATCTTAATAAAATGCCCTTCTTTCTGCTTTCACAGGATACCAAGTTTAGAGTTGCAATCCTTGCTCTTTTTGTGCTCGGAAACTCAGTGTTCTGTATCGCGCTTCTCAACTCCATAGCTCAGACATAACCCATGAATCATATGGCAACATTTCAGAAAGTAGGATGAATGCATGGAGTTTTTTTAAATAGCAAGAGAAAATGTCATCAATTCTTATTTCATTTTATTTAACGGTTTACATTTTACAGCATACTGCAAGAAAGCAACAATATCTACGATCCAGTGTCATTCATGAATATTATGAAGGGAAATTCACACATTTTTAATGAAAAAGTAATTTCACAAAGGAATACTTGTTCACATTATTAGCAGGCAATCAAAACAGGAAATAGTTAAAATGCTCAATATGATACAGAAACCAGTTACTTATTGTGTAACACCTCTGGAAGCTACATTGAAAATACTTTATACTCAAATAAATACAGCAGATCCAACACTGTTATGTAAGACATATCAGTACAATCATATTTCCTGTTTCAAATTGCACTTTTGATTAGACAATTATGGTTGAAATGAATTTGTTTTTAAGCAACAAGAAATGTATCTGTTATTGTAAGACTTTAAATTGAATTTTCTTAACAATGTTGTAAAATTAGTAAGCATCCTAATATTTGGCTTTTGTACATTAAGAATATATTATAAATTATTCTTCATATGCAATAATATAAAAGTTTATCCAGGATAAAATTCTGAATGAAAATACTATTCACACTGTAAAAAGGTCAGCTCTGACAAAGGTTTTATACGTTTTAATATTTTGTAATACTTGCCTAATAAATATCTGTTTTATTATAACTCTAAGTGCTTTACTTTCTAAAACTTGTGTACATGCTCGCACAGTAACAGAGACAGAATACTTGCTTATGTGCTTCGTTTAGTCGAATCATTCAGTCTTCTTGCTGATGATTGGCAAAGATGCCCGCCTCCCACCTCTGGACCAGGGCGCTTTTCCGTCTGACTCGAGGGAAAGGGAGCTAAAGGAGAAAGTTTCACCTGTAAAACTGCATGCAGTTTCCAGTTTCAAGGTGAAATGAGCACAAACCAATGAGTTGTCAAACACATTTGAATGAATAACAGAAAGATGCACTGGAATGAAATTCAGGACAGTTACTGTAAATATGATAATATGATCATGTTAAAACACATAAATGCACAAACAAACCAAAAAGGATGCAGTTTAAAAACTTACAGGCCTGTTTCACACTGCACATGCACAGTAGGTGGCTCACATTTATTTTGGTTGTCTGTGTAAGCAACGCAGGCAGTAGTGGGTAAGTCTATTTTTGCTGAACATAATGCACACAACTTGGCAATCATTACACAGAAAAATAAATAATAAGCTGTCAGTGTATCAAGCCCAACACAAGCCTGCTGTTGTAGTTACAGTACATGTGTGTGGTGTGAAACAGGCTAAACATGCTAATATTTGGCATACTGTAAAGTACCTTGTTGTCACAGGACAAAGTGGAGCGGTCCATTCTGCGTGTCTTTGAGGGGGATGATGGGGATGACTTAGATTTCGTTGGTGCCTCACCTGTAAAGTGTCCATTAAAGAAGTTACGTCATTTACTACCGTACATCTTTATGTGAGGACAGCACTCAAGTAAATACTTTCCAAAAAACAAAACAACAATAAATGGCTTCATGAATTGATTCCTACATATTGAATATGTTACCTGGTCTATCATAAGAGAAATTCTGCAGTTGGCTGGGGGAAACAAGGACCGTGTCATATCTTTCCTTTGCATATAGTTGTGCTCTCTGCCTCCTGAGCTCCTCTTCTCTCTGCCTAACTATCTTGATCTCCTGGTCCACCAGAGACAGGGTGCTATGAGAGCGGAGTTTAAAGAAGGGATTGTTGTGAAATGTGCTCTCTTGTGTCTCCTGGCACGCAGTGCTCAGGCAAAATTCGGAGGCGCTTCGGATGATGAGATTAGATGTCTCTAGGATAATGACGTTGTTCGTGTCTGCTGGCCATTCTTGGAAACTGCTTGTCCCTGGAGAGAGCAGACTACCTTTCCCTCTGTTCCTTGGGCTTGTGGGGTAGGAATCCGGCTCGAGTATAATGACATTATTGGCTGTCATTTCATGGTATGTGGGAGCAGATGAAGCAGGGATGGAGAACGTTGGAGTTTTGGCACTAGAAGATCTCTGAGACCTGCATCTGTCTTCTGGCGTGTTGAACATCCTTCCCCTTTCTCCCGGCTCTGATCTGCTGTGAGGAATAGCACAAGGCTTGGGTTTAACTTGTGTAGCCTCCCCAGCAGAGGCTTTTACCTTTGCTCTCTCATGTCTGAAATTCTCCTCTCTCTCCAGAGCTTCGCGAATCTCCCTCTCCACCGGAGTCTCCGGTTCATCATAAGGAGACCTGTAGCTGGTAACATCTAAACCGGAGTCCTCCGAACAGGGGCTAAATTGAGTGTGCGGGCAATCTCCCAAACTAAGACTCTCTGTGTCAGGGTCTTTTCTCAGGCGATCGATATTGCGCACAGGTGTGTACATGAAGCTGTGACCACCCTGGCAAGGCCCATGTCTCAACATTGGCCGGTGCACCTGACCCTTGGTTTGCTCTTCCATCTTCTGCCATTGCTGACGAGCCACCCTGAAATCCAAATGCTCTGTGCTGACATTCTCGCTTTTTATTTCCTGAACCACACAGAAGTCCTGTGGCAACTTTTTGTCAAGCTCTGATGTTGAACAGGACAAGCGCTGAAGGTTGTGCATTGAGCTTTTCACAAGCTCTCCTTCGTCCTCTGGTATCTCTGTTAAACTACAGTAATGGGCAGAGGAATCCAAAGAAATATCTTGCAGCTCACATTCTGTGGGATACTCAGGTTGTTCCAGAATATCACCTTCACTAATGTTCACGTCTGTGTCTTCAGGTTCAGTATTGCTCTCAGTCACATTCTCACATTCTGTGGGATACACGGGTTGTTCAAGAATATCACTTTCACTAATTTTCATGTCGGTGTCTCCATCTTCAAGTTCAGCATTGCTTTCAGTCACATTCTGACATTCTATGGGATACCTGGGTTGTTCCAGAATATCACTTTCACTAATCTTCACGTCGATGTCTACATCTTCAGGTTGAGTATTTCTCTCAGTTACATTCTCACATTCTGTGGGATACTCTGGTTGTTCAAGAATATCACTTTCACTAATTTTCATGTCGGTGTCTTCAGGTTCAGCATTGCTCTCAGTCACATTCTCACATTCTGTGGGATTTTCGGATTGTTCCAGAATATCACTTTCAGCAATGTTCATATCTGTGTCTCCATCTTCAGGTTCAGCATTGCTCTCAGTCACATTCTCACATTCTGTGGGATACTCGGGTTGTTCCAGAATATCACTTTCACAAATTTTCACGTCAGTGTTTCCATCTTCAGGTTCAGCATTGCTTTCAGTCACATTCTCACATTCTGTGGGATACTTGCGTTGTTCCCGAATATCTCTTTTACTAATGTTCATGTCTGTGTCTCCATCTTCAAGTTTAGTATTGCTCTCAGTCACATTCTCAAATTCTGTGGAATACCCGGGTTGTTCCAGAATATCACTTTCGCTAATTTTCATGTCAGTGTCTCCATCTTCAGGTTCAGCATTGCTCTCAGTCACATTCTCACATTCTGTGGGATACTCGGGTCGTTCTTCCAGAATATCACTTTTACTAATGTTCATGTTTGTGTCGCCATCTTCAGGTTCAGCATTGCTCTCAGTCACTGCCTTGTCTTTCTGCATTGCTTGGTCTTCAGAATTTACATTTGGTTCAAGTTCTCCATTTTCTTTAATCTGTTCTTTATCAACTGTGGGTCTCCATTGCTCCTCCACATCACTGTCTGATGAAATAATAGCCATTTCCACATGCAGACAATCACTGAGATCATCTCGGTCAACATCTTGACAAGATTCACTAAGGACTTCAGAAATTGTTAGCTCATTGATCTGCTCTTCCAACACAGATTTTTCTAGTGCATCCACCTTTTCTTCTGCTTCACTGTGTTTTTTCTCCTGGGAATCATTACTTATGTTGAGTTCCTGTTCTTTTTCTGGTTCAGAGTTATCGTAAGACTCAGAGTTCAAAGATTCGGTGAAGTTTGACTGCTCTTGTTCACTGACCTTGACCAAAATGCTTTCTTGAGAGACTGTGCTCCCATCAGATTCACCTGAGCCCTCACATTCATTGGTTATGCCTTTGCTTTCATCCATATCTTCTTCTGAGTGGAGCTTCGTGGGTTCCAGGCACTCTGTGGCAAAACATTCTTTCTCCTCCTCCTCCTTTTCCTCCTCCTCACTAAACTGGCATTTCTGGTCCTCTGCATACCCAGAATCCATTTTACAGTCGGTTATATCAGCCATTTCTGAAAGCTGGCTGGTCTCCATGGTGACTGCCTCAGAGACGTGTTCCTGCTCTTGTTGTTGCTGATTTACAGAGGGTTTGCCTTCGTTTAGTTCACTTCCATTTGACCTTCTCACACCAGCTGTAGCTCTCTATGAAAGTTAGTTTAAGAAAGATCTGTTTAGAATTAAAGGAACACAAGACCAAGCTAAGGAACACTGGATGCATAAAACACAGCAACAGACACCAATGACTCCAGTGTTGTTCCTTTTAATAGCGATACAAGATCATGACTGCTTCTATTCTATACACCAGTGGTCTCCAACATGGTGCTCGTGGGCACCAGGTTGCCCATACAGAGTCTGTGAGTTGCCCGCCAAAGCACATTGTAATAATTGCCTTAATTTTAATATTTATTAATTACTTATTTATTATAAAGCTTGGCTTCTTTATGTGGGTTCACATTTGAAACAATAAAACATATCAATGAGTAAAATAAAATCAACAAGTAAAACACAAAAGTTTTGAGTAGACTATATCAAAAACGTAGCCTTCATGATTGTTGTATACATTGTGGTAGCCCTTTGTCAAAAAAAGGTTGGAAACCCCTGCTATACACACTGGGTGGGTGGACATCTTTGAATCCAATTTACCATGAGATGTTTTTTCTAACAAGATCATCCATGAAAGTAGGTTGAAATGGCATTAGGCATATTTTTATATAGGTCGGTTTAAATAAAAGGGGCTTGTACAAAGTTGTGATAATGTGACCTTGTAAGTGAAGCTCAGTAAAGGCACAGTTTTATTACAGTACATTTTCCTTCTACAGTTTTCATAAAAGCACTTTAATTTTAAAAGCTATGAGTGAGCTCATAAAAAGACAATAACTAAATAATTGTATCCTCCTTTAAAAAAATTTCTTTCCATGTGTTTTCATACCTAGGCTGATTAAATTCCTGTCTCCTCATTTATCACTTAGCAGTTTGTCATTCGATTCTTTTCAAGCTGCTTTAGTGCAGCTCTCACATGTACTAAATTCAGAGAAGTGGATGGGCATTATGAAAATTTACTAGCATAGTAGTCATAATTTATTGGCATGATATGATTTCCGAGAATCTGATTTGTTGCCTAGCAACTTGCTCTAATGAGGACAGTTATGATGCTCTATGAGATATGAAAAATCAGTTTTACATAAAACATTCACTCCTTATAGTCCAATGCAGAGGCCAGATGGTGTATTATAGTTATTATCCCAAGTTTATTTAGTAAGAGAAAGAGAAACAAATCTATTGATCATATTGAGTGGACAGGATATGACCTCTCATGCGGGACAGCTGTCCCTGTGTTTCGCTAAAGCTGCCTTCGCTGTTTTGGAAAATAGATTTCTGATGTCTGAACACCACATCAACTTTACCAGCAGTGGAACTGTTCAGAGACCAGTGATGTCATAAATTTTTATCCAATAAGAGAGGCTGTTGCATTCAGTCAAACTTCTCCTCCAGAGTGCAATAACAAATTGCTAACATTTTTATGGATACAATGCAGCTAAAATTGTCATCATTTAAAAATACGATCTGTGAAACTGTATCATTGCAGTTTTAATGGTGCAAATGAATGATGGATGACAAAAATTTGGGGATGGAGAAGATGCAGCATCATAACCCTTTGAAAAACACACACATACCCTACTGTGCCAAACACGCACAAATGCAGCACACTGAATTTCTGCATCATTCCCACTTCGTGCTCTGCGCATGCAGAAACGGATGCAACAGATAAGCTTTAATATTCGGATACCTACCAGCAGCTTTAAAAAGAGCAGCCACACGGATATCATCTCCAGCCTAGCGCAATACGCACATGCCTGAATAATATGTACGGATAACGCGAGTAACCAAATGGCGACGCGTTCAGAGTATTTCATAGGGTTGAACTCGACGGGATAAAATCAAGTTGGTGACAAATCCCTGTTCGATCCGTCAGCGATGTCACATGTGAAACAGAGCAGATATAAGAGATATCGAGTGAATGTTTCAGCCCCGCCAGCCCTGCTACACTGAGCAGCAGATGGGCGCGCGCACACTTTCTGAAGCAACTATTGAACGCTTGCTTTTGCCCACGCAATATTAAACATGCAGCCCATATTCAGGCAATTGGTGTGACGTTTTTTTTCTCACATGCCTTTTATAATAATGTAGCTACTTATCTGCCCATCACGCTCTGTAAAACTTGATTCAGATTTGGTTAGGTCTTGGAGAAATTAAAGCAAAATGTCTGGATAAATCCTAAAGGTTTATTAAACTCTGGACTCTGTGCAGTGACTAATAGACAAAACAGCAACAAACCGTTGATGCACTATTAAACTTAATTTGTCAATACAGTATAACTTCTTTTGACCGCCCCCCATAGGTGACAAAATCTTTAAGCCAAATCCTCATGTATCACTCTGTGATGTTTTTTCAAGAATAACCCAGAAACCCTCTCACATGCCATATCTTTAATAGTGATTTCATGTACACAAAAATGCTGGGTTATTTTCAAAAAGTGATAAACCATAAACCATAATTTAACCCAGAAAATTGTACTATTTGACCCAACAATGGGTTAAAAGTAACCAGCATTTTGGGTTAAAACAACCCAGCATAAATTACAACCCAACAGATTGGCCTAGTCGCTTTTTGAACCAAAACGTTTCATTTCACTGTCAAATCCAAATGTTTACATGCATCTCTCTGATATGATCATATATTTTATTGGGTTCTTGTGAAGTTTTCTTATACTAGCATAATATAGCTCACAGCAGCTTGCAGAACAGCATGGTGAAAAAAATATACTGAGTATTCTGTGTGTCTGTTGCCAGGCTCGAGCTCTGCATGTTTTAGCTAACATCCTACACACTTGGATGAGAAGCAACATGGTAAAATACCAACAAACTGATCACTTTAGCTGTCTTTTGCTCACAATCCCAATGCACACAAAACTGGTTTACTTTAGTTTAAATTCACAGTGTATTTTATGAACAATAATAGAAAAGTTTTGAATACTTACACTCAGTGATGGAGTTGGTCTTGCTTAGCAGTGGAGGTCTTCTTCCTTTTCAGAGTGCATGTATGTGTGTGTTAGTGTGTGCCACAGTTCTGATTGAATGCGTGGGAATCAGCCAATGGCAGCAAAGTAATTCCACTGACAGACATGGCAAGCTTACTCTGTCAAATACACAGACAAATGCAAAGGAATACACCTAAAAATATACTTGCACACAAGCTGATCTGAAGGTGCCCAGAAAATGCAGAGACAGTGTTGTGTGGGATCAGATTTAGTATTTTAATATTTATTTTCTCATTGCTTTTACATAACAAAATCAAAAAGTAATATTGTTAACCAAAAAGTATTTTTATTTTATATGCTTTTATGTCTTACTTTTTTTTTAATAAAGAAAAATCTAATAGTCACTAAATAGCCAAATCTGTCAGTTTTGAGTTTTCATGTGTAGCTTTTATAAGTGATAGTCATATAAATCACTGGTTAAAATTTCATTACAAACATTTTGTTATAGCAAGCACTTACATCTAACACAACAAAATAATCAACTATAGGATTATGAGATTAAGGTTGATTTAGCTTTAGTCATGATTAAGTTCAAAAGATTCCCAGATTTCTACAAACTGTCCATGTTAGACACTAGTCTGGCCCAGTTTCTTCATCTGTTATCTGTAGTGCTGTAGGGAGCAGGAGAGAAAAGAAATTGATTTAGCTGTTCAGTTCTATCCTCCCAACAGAAGTCAATGGACAATACAGACATGCTGATGTACATCAAGTGATGTACAATATACCATAGCCCAATACCTCTCTGTGTTATTGTACCTCCTCACTGACTCATTCTTCTGTGCATGGGCAGTTTAAGAAAAGAGCAATCTTACTAACTTAAAATATAAAGAAATCCATCCTTAAAAAACAATCTTAACAAAATCTAAACGACTGATTATGTAAGTGTTTCAAGCACAGCATCATGCCTTCATTAAAGCTTCTTAAGGTTGGAAGCCATGTGTGGCAAATTATCTGCCCACCATCATGTGCTCTGTGTACGTGAGTGTGTTTTCTAGGAAAATCTGTATGTCTGTCTGTCTAATCGGTATTGCATAATTAAATGGATAGTTTACCCATAAATACCGTCATCATTTATTTACCCTCATGTTGTTCTAAACCTGTATGAGTTTCTTTTATTTTGTTGAACACAAAAGAAGATATTTTGAGCGTAGATGATAAGAACACAGTTGACGGTATCCATTGAGTTCCCTAATATTTGTTTTTTTTCCCCACTATTGAAGTCAATGGATACCGTCAACTGTGTGGTTACCATCTACGATCAAAATATTTTCTTTTGTGTTCAACCAAATAAAGGTTTTTAACATCATGAGGATGAGTAAATGATGACAGAATGTTCATTTCTGGGTGAACTATCCCTATAAGCATAACCTTAGAAAATGTAATAGCATTACAGAATACATTATTATAATATAAAATCAAGACTCATTCAAAATCAGGTTTATTACAAAGGTTCACTGTTTCATTACCAAACCACACGCACACAGTCAAAGCACAGTTGCATAAGAGGTGCATGACAGAAAAGAAGCATTATCCATGACAGCATTATGACACTTTTTATGTCATGGCAGATGGCATGCTGTCATGCCCATCACAACAAGTGTCAAAAGAACAGTGTCTAAATTAATACTAGGGCTGCATAACAATTAATCGCAACTAATTGTTTGCAGAAAAAAGTTTTTAATTTACATCATATACCTGTGTGTATTGTGTATAATAATTATATATATATAAATACACACACATGCATGTATAATTAAAAAAAAAATATATATATAGGTATATATTAAGTATTCATATTTATATATAATTATATATATATATATATATATATATATATATATATATATATATATATATATATATATATATATATATATATATATATATATATATATACATACATATAAAATGTATATTATATATATATATATATATATATATATATATATATATATATATATAATATACATTTTATATGTATATACATGTAAATATTTCTAAAAATACATTTCTTAAATACGTGAGTGTGTGTGTGTGTGTGTGTGTGTGTGTGTGTGTGTGTGTGTTTATATATACAGATAATTATTATACACAATTAATATACGCAAACGATTATATCCGTTATGCTGCCCTAATAGATATACATAAAAATAAGAAACAATTGAGTTTTGGCAGCTGTAAATAAAAGGGAGAGTGATTGCAGCTTTTACTGCAAAAAAGCTGTGAATTTCTGCCCTTCCACCACTGGAGGGAGATAAAGTTTCAAAGCCATACAGCGTAAACAACAGGCTCTGTTCCAAAACCTGCTGAGCTACCTCACTGCCCTTAAGAAGTGCACGCAGGACTAAAGGATAAAGCAGTGAATTAATTACACTCAATTTTTTTTACATTTAAGGTTTTGTGGTGCAGGGTCACAAATATGCTCTAGAACAGTGGTCTCCAACATGGTGCCCGCACTCTAAAAATGGCTGGGTTATTTTTGACCCATAATGGGTAAATATTGGACAGAAGACATGCTGGGTTAAAAATAACCCAATGTTGGGTTGTTGTTATGCAACCATGGGGTATAATAACCCAGCAGTTGGGTTAAAACAACCCAGCATTGGGTCAATTTTAACCCAGCGGTATGTTCCGTACAATATTTACCTATTATGGATAAAAAATAACCCAGCCATTTTTAAAGTAAGGTTGCCGGCATGGCGTCTGTGAGTTTCCCGCCAAAGTACATCATATTAAAGGAATAGTCTACTCATTTTCAATATTAAAATATGTTATTACCTTAACTAAGAAGAGTTGATACATCCCTCTATCATCTTAGTGCGTGCACGTAAGCGCTGGGGAGCGCTGCGACACTTCGATAGCATTTAGCTTAGCCCCATTCATTCAATGGTACCAGTCAGAGATAAAGTTAGAAGTGACCAAACACATCAACGTTTTTCCTATTTAATACGAGTAGTTATATGAGCAAGTTTGGTGGTACAAAATAAAACGTAGCGCTTTTCTAAGCGGATTTAAAAGAGGAACTATATTGTATGGCGGAACAGCACTTTTGGGAGTACTTCAACTCGCCTGAAAAATCCTCTCCCCTTCTCCCTCTCATAATGGGAGAGGGAGAGTGTTACTGCGCCGAGTCGAAGTACTCCCAAAAGTGCTGGGGCTAAGCAAAATGCTATCGAAGTGTCGCAGCGCGCTCCAGCGCTTACGTGCACGCACACAGATGATAGAGGGATGTATCAACTTATCTTAGTTAAGGTAATAACATATTTTAATATTGAAAATGAGTAGACTATTCCTTTAATAGCCTCAATTTGAATATTTATTTATTAAGTTTTTTATATTAACTTTTCTTTTATGTATGTTAACATTTTAAACAATAATAGAACATACAAACAAGTAAAATAAAATAAAATCAACAAGTAAAACAAAAAAGTTTTATGTAGACTACAGTATATCAAAAAAGTAGCCCTCCATATTGTTTTATCCATTTTGGTAGGCCTTGCTCACAAAAAGGTTGGAGACCCCGTTATAGAATTTGGCCAAAATTAATGGGCGGTTTCCCAGACAGGGTTTATCCTAGTCCCAGACTAAAAAGCATGTTTGAGCTGTCTTAATTTAAAAATACTTTGCACTGATCTTAAAGGATTACTCCACTTTCTTTAAAAACAAATCCCAATAATTTCCTTACCCCCATGTCTTCTTAAATGTATTTCTTTGTTCAGTCGAGGTGAAATTATAAAAAAAACATTCCAGGATTTTTCTCAATTTAATAGATTTTATTGGACCCCAACACTTTACAGTTTAAATTTAGGAAAACAATTGCTGTTTCCATGCAGCTTCAGAGAGCTTTAAACAATCCCAAACAAGGTATATGGGTCTTATCTAGTGAAATGATTGTCATTTTCGGCAAGAAAAATTTTAAACGTTCTTTTAAATCACAACTTCTCATCTTGCATCATCCGTGTGATGCGCCAGCGCGACCTAACACAATGCGTCATGACATCGAAAGGTCAGTGGTTACATATATGAAAGGCACATTTGCAGACCATTTTAAACAATAAACATAAGGACATTTATTAATCATTCCACATACAACAACGTCAGAACGATCCTCTTCTCCACACTTGTAAACAGTGGGGTGGTAGTTTCGCATATGTCATGCTTGACCTATCGACGTCATGACGCATTATGTGAGGTCACACTGGCGCATCACACGGATAGCGCAATACGAGAAGTTGTGGTTTAAACGTACATATTTTGTATTTTTCTTACCGAAAATGACAATCGTTTCAGTAAATAAGAGCATTATGTCTTGGTTGGGATCGTTTAAAGCCCTTTGAAGCTGCGTTGAAATGGCAATTTTAAACTGCATTTAAACTGTAAAGTGTTGGGGTCCAATAAAGTCTATTAAATTGAGAAAAATCCTGGAAAAAATTCTCCTCGACTGAACAAAGAAAGACCTCAACATTTTAGAAGACATAGGGGTGAGTAAATTATTGGGATTTTTAAAATAAAGTGGAGTAATCCTTTAACAAACATCAGTTCCATTGTTTTGCCTCAAAATGCAAACCAGTAATGTTTTTTTGTAAGGTATGTTTGTAAAAACTACTTAAAAGTCCTAAAATAGGCAAGACCTAGTCCTGGATTAATCTTAACCCTGTCTGGGATACTGACTGTAAATATCTTAAAAAATCCTGCTTAATGTACATACCCAGCTGACTAGGTTTTGGACCAGAGCAATCCTGTATCTACAACACAAGTCAGACAAATGAGCAAATATCAATGTTGAAAGACATTGTAAGAGGGTATAAGCAGCAGTTATAAGCAGAGTTGTAGGACAACATGCAGAGTGATGAAAGCCAGTCAGATGAGAAGCTGCACCATAGAAGAATGTTAGTGAAACAGCAGATGGGCCGCATGCTACATTAGCACACAGCAGTGATTCTGTGTCCCTTTGACTTTTTTGATATTTCTGATACCTGTAGCTGATAGGTTCTCTGTGCAATCTTCTTTGTTCTTCCACCCGGCCCCCTTTCCCACAGCCTGGTATGGGCAGGCTTTGTTGACACTGGAGTTCAGATTAGTGCTTGTATCATCTTCTCCAATAATCACCAACTCTGCCTGAACAGAGCCTTCGTAGTCCTGGCTGTCCTCTTCTGCATTCTGGTAGCCCATGAAGATCATGGTGATGGGCTCATCAGACGGCACAGCGTTCAGAATGCTGGGCTTGGAGTCCTCAGAGCAGACGGAGTCTGGCCTGCTAATATCAGAATTCAGGATTCTCCTGTGGTTCTCTCTTGGATCGTAATAGTGCTCGTGCATTTCATCTATATATAACTCAGGATTGTAGCTGTTAAGTTTGCTGTTAAGAAAATACTCTTCTGGTCTGTCATTGTAATTGGGCATGGGCAGAAGAGGAACTCTATGGTCCATATCCTCGGGGTAATGTACACTATCGCTGTAAACAAGTTCAGGCCATCCAGACAACTCCACACTGTGGGGATCCTGGTATCCACTGGATTGGTGGCTCTCTTTTTGGGTCTTTCTGGGGGATGACTGTAGTGTATGGGAAATGCTGAAAGGATGTGATGCTTTCTCCTGTACGTGATTGGACCTCTTCTTATTTTCGGAAGCCTGTCTGAGGAGCTCCTCTACCTCTACGGGACTGAGTTCATTCACCCCGTTTGCCCCAGGCTGACTGCCGTCTGCGCGCAGTGCGTAGACGGTTTTCCGCCCATCATCATAGACTTTGATGCCTCTCTGCTGAAGCTCTTGGGGAGAAATGGTGGAGGTGGAGATGACCTGGCTCTCACCCGTGCGCAAATCCTTCTGAACATTAATTTCCATGGCTAACAAAGCTGCAAAGGACAATGGAATATGTTTTGTAATATGTTTTAAATTGTTTAAATAAAATGTCTTTAAACTATACTTGAGTTTACCAGGTTTGGTTTGGTCATTTTTGGCCTCTGCATCCTGGTCAAGCGTCTTCCTCTGATTTAATGACGGTGTGTTGGGCTTAAGCTTATTTGGAATTGTTGAATGAATTTGGATTGGCTCTGCAAAATATATATTTCATTAATAACACTGCATTTCACGATTTAAATAATTAATATAATTATTGTTTACTCATATAACTAAGTTTTTGAGGCAAAACCACGAAAGACTATTTTCAGCCTCTCTGATTCTACATGACGCTCAAGAGATCAATATTATATTTTTATTATTTATTATGTATATATCAGTTACTATTCATACATAGGAAAATTTCAACACAAAAAATACATGGTCTTTACATGCATTGCATTGTGACTGTGATACAGGTTTGTTTTACCTGAAATAAAATCTGCATTCACTGCCTGTAAAAATACAAACAGATGTCTTAAAGTTTGCCTTATTTCACTGATCTGAATATTGCAATATTGCAATCAGAAAATTTTTTTTAGCACATTTAAAATGTACAAATATATGTTTGTTGTTTCATAAGCAGTGTACCTTAATTATTTCTTCTGGAGACTTTTCAATGGCTTTAAGCCTTTTCAGTATCAGCCCCTCATTTGTTGATATAATCATCTCTTCTCTCTCCAATGTTTCAATCTCCTTCTCTATCCTACAAAACAAAAGTTCAAATAATGACTCTCTAAATCTGCCATTGCTGTGTGTATCCACTCATTTCTGTGGGATTCCTGAAAACACCCGGGCGCACACACACACATTAGACTGGCATCTGTTCCCAGGTCAGTTCACACAAGTGTGTCATTCCTGACAAAGCACCTGTCACTCTGTTCACACTTATCTGAATGACAAACCCAGAATGTGCAAGCAGAATTCTCATTGCTAAGAGACATGCTACACCCAATATGATACATCCACAATACTTGAGATTGTTATGAAAGCAATTTAAAGAAAAAAAAGATAATAAACTCGAATTTACTTTAGTAAGATTGATGTGAGCCTGTAATCATCAGTCTAAATTATTTCACATATTCAAGTATATGTAACAGTAGCAATATTTGTGCCTGGGTGTGCCCTGCCTGTAGCAGTCACTCAAGGACAAGGGCATTGCTTTTTTTGGATTTCCGCTCTGACCTCATTGTAAGCACAATGCTATGCAGTTACAAAGCATTGCACCCTTCTTGCCTCATGCTACACTCTAATTGGTCGATGATGTCATTAGGGCAGCACAGGGTAAAAGCCTTGGGCCTACCCCTGAGGTACACTGAATTAAATATAACACAAAGCTAAGTGAGGGTTCATACAAAAAATTTATTTAACTGAATTTAAAAGTAATACAGGTAAAAGTAAAATAAATTTATCAACATAGTTGTATACCAAACAAGACATTGAAATACATCAAAACATTTTACCGATGTATGTTGCTCTTGAGAAGTTTGGTTTGTTGTGCATCTTCCAGAGCTTTTTGTGTTTCATGTGCATTATTACCGTTCACCCCATCACAGAGCCAGAGATCTCTCATGGACCTTTTCTTTAAAAGACAAAAATGAAGCAACCTAATAATGCTGACTTACAGATAATACCAGATACTGCAAAATTATATTTAAATAAAAATGTAATTATTATTTGTAACCATTCTAACATAATAAAGGTACCTTGACATGCTGAAGCTTTAATTTCTCCCTGTCAATCTCCAGTCGTTTCTGGGCAATTTCTTCTTGGATTTTTCTCTTATTCTGTGGACAAATATAATAAAATGTTTGATTGGTTCTAATATACAACACGCTATTGTTATTACTTTATATGCCTGTTCTGCTCATCTGGGAAGTTTTAATACATTTAGAATTGCAATAATGAGTTATTCATTATCATATTCATTAACAAATAAATATGTGGACATGCAATATTAATTGGATAATCAATGCTCATAGTCATATGAGAGCTATGAAGCTAGCAAAGCTATGTAAAAAATAATTAGCTGGAGACAAAAGTCATTAATATAGGTTAGCTATTACTATATAAATAATAATTCAAAATATTAATCAGAATTACAAGTGTAATTTTAATTGTAAGTATTTAGAGAGCTGAAATTTAGGTGCTGAGTGAATATAAAGCAGATACAGCACAGCTGAGACAGACTTACTGTAATAGCTTGAAGACGCTCCTTTAACAGTTCTGCTTCCTCCATTCTGCCTCTAAACAATTGAAAGAGAAACATTTATCTATATGACTACACACTTTTATCCATAGGCTCTTTTTAGTGGATAAAAGTTTTTTAGACTGTAAAATGGTAAGAAACCATCCAAGTGTCTCTGACATGTTTTAGCATTTTTTATCAGATTCCGATTAAATGGATTCTGCCGACAATACGGTATTTCTAAGTGTCGGGATTGAGCGGATTTAAAGGGAAAGTATTTTTGATGAACATATAATACATAATACGTGCTAAGAGCATTCAGTTACATCATTTTTGACAGATGTGACATTTAGCTTTTGAATCTGAACATAGTAAGTATGTTAAGAAACAATCAGCTGTAATTATATTTCTGTAAGATATAACAAACATGTCTATGAAGTCTACTGGGTAACTTGTAAGTCAAACTTAATACACTGACACTATAATGTACATATTATCCATTTATCACCACAACAATTCTGGCTTTCTAAAGATCATCACAGTCTCATTAACAGCAGCATTGGTAAACTAGCCTAGTGATGCACTAGAAATAATCTGCATGACAGGATTTGGTTGCTGTGTCTGGGTGGGTGAACTCCTAAAGACACTGCTAGGTTTCATAGACATGCAAGTAAGGCCTAAAGCAATAACTTGCCCCTTGAAGTAGTTTCATACTTCATTCAGAGAGTTATTGAAAGTTATTGCACTTCACAATATCCTGAAGAATAAGAAATTTCAATTCATCTGCCTCTACGTACCATGCTAACGTTTGTAATATATCGTTCAATTTTAGGACAAATACAAGTCATTAGATTAACAGCATGCCTTGAGCCTGTGGGTCCTCAGGCTGCTATTTCATTTTCCAGGAAATGTGAGACTGACTCCAGACTTCCTGTCTCTCTATATGTTTCATACTGGACATACATACACACTATCCAGTGCTGACTCAACTGAACTCTGCTCATCTGCTTTAGATATAAGGTGATGCACTACCATATATAGTAGTTGTATAGTATAGTATAGTATAGTAGTAGTAAATATAGTAAAGGTATATAGTAAATTCATAAGTTTTGACTGAACAGTTAAACCGCTAACTGCTGCTTTCAGCATAAAAATCTCAAAGATAACTCAAAGAGATGAGTAGAAACATTAGTTTCTATATAGGTAAACTCTTATTGTCCAGAATTTCACTGGACTCACAGCAAGGCAACCCAAAGGTATACATTGTCTACTAGTGACACATTACTGGATTTTGGTTTTCGGTACCACTTGTCACCATCAAGTGACAACATTTACTCATTCAGCCTCAGTGCAAATAGTCACTATATAATGAATGAACTTACAATATTAAGTGAAATTACTATTAAAACAATTAGCTGACAGTAAATTTATAAAAACACACAAGCACAAATCTAAATGTTTCTTAAACATAATCCCCCACTGCATTGCAATGTTCAGAATATTCAAAAAGGCACAAAATAAATTCTTTCAGTTTTTTGGAGTATGCTTACAAATGACAGGTTCATTGAAAAGCAATTTAAATGTCAATTTTACACCTCTTCAGTGCTTTTGCATATGTAAACAGCTTAGATCCAAAGCAAACATGGTAAATCTTTTGGTAACCTTATGTCTTTATTAACTGAATTTTTCATGGTCAGTTTCTCTGTTAGTTTTGTCAGAAAGGACGTTTCTAACTAATCTCCTTTAATCTGATCACCAGTGAGTTAAGATGTAAATCTCTTGTGGCATCTGCTGCCATTACAGTATCTCGACTGTAACTGTGTCTTATCTACATTAAAATCATATGGATCTGTTCATGGAAATTTCCAGACTTCTGAAGCATTTATGAAATTCGGGAAAATGAGAATTAAACACTACAGAAACTAAGACACGATTGACACAGGTTATGTGATTAAATATTTGTCCTTGCATCCTCAGTAAAAAGGGTTAAATAAAAGAGAACAAACCTACCGTTTAGTTGAAGATGAACAGTTGTCCAGGAGTGTTTTCTAAGTTCACGCGCATAAAGCGTCAACGCCAGCGCTACTTTAACACAAGAGCGCGCGCAGGTGGTGGTATGATTGACAGTCTTCCGCTCAACCAATGAGATGCCAGTGAGCTTTCACGAGCCACCACAGAAGTATCACGTATCGGTCGTCTGTGTGAATGACTGAAATGAACGACAACAGTTGCAAAAGTTTGGCCCATCCCCTCAAGCTCAGTCCATGTGCTTGTGTTTCTCTTTGTGCAGAGCAAGACGAAACTTTTATAAAAAACAACACTGCTAAAATGGATTTCTTAATTAGTTTTTTTACTCGAGAAGCAAAGATGTCTAGTATTGTTTTAAAATTAAACCAGCTAAAGCAAGAAAAATTTGCCGGGGGGTAATAAAATTAACTTGAATTAAGTTTACCTCTTTAGGGTACTAGGCTACCATATCCTACAGTTCAAGTTTATTTTTCTTTGCCATTTATTGTTTGTTTTAAGCTTTAACTGTAACATTTTGTATATACATAAGAAATAAAAAAAATTAAAAGAACTGGAAAAAAACAGATCTTTTGAATGTGTTGCTTGTTGAGAAGGCTTACAGACAACTTTATACAAAGAAATATTAAGGGAGGGTGTCCATTAATGTCCCTTCACTGGACATGACCTTACAATAGCTTTCAAAGCTTTTTTAAAAAAAACAGTGTCACAAATCATTTTGACGTGGAGCAATTTCAAACTGCAGTCAAGTGTCAGACATTCCTACATGCACTAGACTGTTTATTCACACTAGCTGTAAAAAATTAGACCCACACCACGATGAGACATTCCTACTGCTGTCTCTAATGAAGCAAATAAAGAGTTCAAAGGTCCTTCATAGACTTCCCACTCACACTGATATATTGTAGTCCAGTACTGTATTTATATTTTATCTGAATGCAGCTTTTTATTTATATCTTCTTTTAATTGTTGCTTTTAGTGGCCTGTTTAGTTGACTTTTGCAACACATAACATGAGTCAAAGTGAAAAAACAAAATATTTCAAGAACTTTTGCTCTGTTTGTTTTAGAGATACTATGAAATAAAACTAAATATTAGTGCACCAAGCCACTCTGCAGTTACTTTCTGTCATGAAATGACACATGGTTTAAGATATTCAGGGTATGTGTGAGGTAGGGCATTCAAAGGCTCTTGCCCTGGTGACAGCTGAGGTCACCCAATGCATTTACATATAGACATCTGGGAATAAAACGGCACTGATTATATCAGACTACTAAACTGCAAATCTGCTATAAATGTATTTTTGACAACAATGTGTTTCATGCTTTCTGTAAAGAGTTCAAGGCATGAAGACAGTATAAACATTTTTATTTTTTCATTCTTTAAACAAACTGGTGTTCTGACAAAACTGCTTTTTTGACCTAAGATATAATATCATATTATAATGCCATTCTTAAAACTGGAAACTGAAACTGGAAATTGCAAATTCAAATGTATGCAAAACTGTATAAATCTGATTTTGTACTCAAAAGTAAAGTTTGATTTTATTGCCATTGTTTACAAGAATTGTTAAAATATAATAAAAATGTAAATAATATAAGGTCACATGATCCGCATACAGTACTTAATCTATTTTGTTTGGGCAAAAGGCCTATAGGGACTGTACAGTACTGTATGCTCCTCTGTGTGTTACATATACTTCTGTAAACTATATTTAATCAAGTCTTATTACTTATTACATTTATATACTGTCTTTTAGTTTCTATGCATGGTTTGTAGTTTTTTAAAATCCTCTATACTATTATTAATAATTTAAATGGTTATATGTCATTTCTTTTGTCATAGTACATCTATAGGTGTCACATGTTACATAGGAAAAAGACATTTGTGGTGTTATTGTGAAACAACCGAAGTCTTCAGTCACCACTATAAAAATGGACTACCCTGATTTTTAAGCTCTGTTGCCAAGTCATTAAAAGTGACTTCTGTTAGCCCTTTAGCCTCAAGAACCTTTATTGACACAGTATATAGAAAAATATCCAAAGACAAAAGGCAAAATCTCAGTTTTACGCTGGCTTCCGGTCTAGCATTATCTGATAGCAAGACGTGGTGGTAGTGTGGTCTTTTTATCATTTTCAACTAACTAGCGATTGCAATTTATAATATTATACATATTATCAACCTTAGTTACATAATAGTTTTAGTTTGTTATATTTATACAACATTTTAGTTATGAGTTCAACACGCTTTAAGGTGCGAACATAATTACTGTTCATCTCCCGTTCCGGCGGCAGTCGATCTTTCTTTAGATCAAACTGAAGAACTCCGAAAGGAGGTGGAGCGCTTGAAGAAGTAGGTGGAAGAGCTGTCTGTCCGTCACAGTTTTTGCTTGGGGCGTTTTGCTGCATCTGACGATGACAATGTCATTGACATACGGTTCTTTACTAGGTAAGATAGGGAATTACCAGATGCTTTAATATCATTATTATAAGATGACATATTAAGACATGGTGTGATTTTTACATTTCGGTATGAAAGTTAGCTAAAACTGTTGGGCTTACATTACCTTAGATGTATATTATCTCAAACATGCCCAACGTTTTATGTAGGTTTGTGACCTACAGTCATATCATGGCGTTCTGGAGACTCATTAAGCCTGCAACCAACAGAATGGTTCGTGTGACAAGGGCAAAAGCAGCTACAAGAAGTGGTGAAGTTGGAGCAACAGGCAATGCATCTGTAAATATATATTTTTTATTTCTTCCTATCATTTATTTACATTATTAATATATATTATGTGTGGGGAGGGGTAAGGAACACAAATGTAGTACTTTTTATGAATGTAAACTGATTTTTGCATTTTACTTTAACAGGGTCACTCCCTAATGTCGGCTGATGAGGTAAGAAAGACGCAGTCCATTGCTCGTCTGAGGGTCCACGTTGAGGGTATCATCCGCAGGGTGAAGCAACACAAACTGTTTGATGCTGTCATCCCTCTTTCAATCACACGAAGCATAAACCAGCTATACACTGTTGCTTTGCCTTCTTGTCAACTACCAGAATGGGCCCTTGGTAAAAGCATGGGCAACGGATTAAAGACTTTGTATGAGATGGATACATTTTGATTGGCAGAGAATCATATGTAAATTAAATGTATTTGCTATGTATGTTTTTGTATTCGAGTAACAGAAGCATTTCTTTCACAATGCTAAAGTAAAAACTGTAATGCAGCAATGTAAATAAGTAATTTTGATGCAGTTTTAATGTACACCACTAATGTAAACATGTAAATAACTTTAAATACTACTAAAGGTATAGTTCACCCAAAAATGAAAATTCTGTCATCATTTATGGATAATCTTAAGAACATCTAAGTGTATTCAACTGTGTGTATTCTGCTTTGAGATACCATGAATATGAACTGAAATGTATGTAGTTACCAATTGTAGTAAACTTAAACACATTTTTGTCTAAAAGTAGGGTTTGAGTTTACTTTAGGTTTTGAGAGATAGTATCTTAAAGGTGTGTTTTAATTTATATTGTTGATGTCTAAAAAATTGCACAGTTGAGTACACTTACATGTTCTCAAGTTTATCATAGGAGGTACTAAAGAAGAAATTTTAGTACATTTCATAAAAAAAGACCAAGTACATTATGGAAGTACACTTTTTCACCTGGGAAGATGTCTTTCTGTATGTCCCAGAATAAAATCATATGGGTCCGGAATTACATAAGGGTATATAAATGCCATAATTTTTTAACTGTCAATTTGTTTAAACCGTAAACATTTGCATATTACACTATTAGGTTACATTTGAAGAGTTTCATTGCAAAATGAGATAACCACCGTTTTTTAATTGTTCAGAAATCTCGTTTTTTGGTTGTGCATTCCAATTAATTTCAATGCAACTGCAGTTGGTTTGTTTTTATTTAAACCTTCATAACTTAAAAATTACAGCTAAGTAGCACCATAAAACAAAATAATAACATGATAACATAATAATAAACATCTTTTGACAAAAATGTTAAAAAGTGGATTTATCTTGTTTTGCAACGAAACTCTTCATTTATAGTTGATTGCAGTATCCACTTTACACCAGCAGCAAGTTTCCTCTCTTTAGGTCTTGCAGATAAAACCACCATCCCAGTGACAGGACCTGGCCGGACTCCCTAGGAATACCAATGATAATTTTAGGATGAATGTGCCAGATATGTACCATGAAACCAGCAATATATGTCTTGGTCATCTCATTAATTAGACAAAGTTAAGGATACAGGGAAGCAATGCATATTTTAATAATCTTAATAACTTACCATTGTTCTTGGTTTGTGCCAGCTCTGCTCAGTTTCAGTACAGCTGCTCACTGGAGGAACTGCACTGATGCCAAGCTGAGAGTAATGTGCTGTCTGGTACAGTAGTGCAACTATGTGATTACACAGTGCAGTGCCAGCAACACAAGAACAGTTGCACTGGGACAATATGACAAAATGTCAATTAAAAGACCCCAAATTATCGAGCATTTGCATAAACAATGACTTATTTAGCTTTTAAAGTGCTACACATTTACTTAAGATACTTGCATACATGTACTAAAGAAATTGTTATAAATTTAATAAGACAATAAACTTAAAATATGAACAACATGTCATCATTCATGTCTATGTTTGTCTGCCTACTCTCTATGTGACTTCTCTGTCTTCCTCATAGATCTGATCCTTATTAGAAACTGAAAAATGCACAAAGTGACAGTTTAAGTGTATTAACATGATAACACCACTTGCAAAAATATAAAAACAGACAATCTGAAAAGGTAAAATAGGAAGAAAACAAAACTCTGACTCTAAGGAACGTTTACAAACGTTACCTAGCTAGTTTGTACGCTTGTGAATACTTACCCTCAAAGTTGTCGATGTAACTCGAAATGTACCATTTAAATCATTTCTCCTTTTTACTAGAAGGAGTGACAGATGCCAACCTCACAACTCGATTGACGTCGTTCACCGTAATCCGGGGAAGCTCTTGCAAGCAGCGAGTGTAAAATGACATGCTGACAGCGCTTATTAAAACAGTGTGCAATAAGCGCTGCGCCGGAAGCTACAGTACAACTGAGACAAAACGCGGAAGTGACAGTGCATAGAGTCTATTGGGGGGCAATAGGATTTTTCATGACATTAGTTGACACCTCCGTCTTCTATTGGAATGCAATATTTAAAGCCAGAAAAAGTGCACAGAATAAGATATCAATAAAGTTGATGTTTTAACAGTGTAGCAGTAACTACTTGGTTTTGATAAGCCATATCATACTTAATACATATCGTACAGACAGTATGAGATTAGTATATATTAGGAAAGTAAGTCAAACTTCACCCAAAACTATCTTACAGTTCAGTATTTTTGCTGTTTTGGATTCCAGATTCTAGCAGCTTGTCATTAGTTAGTGACGTGTGATGTGATCTGTAGACAGATCGATTACAGCTTAGGATGGCCTGTCGTGGAAACCAAATGTAAATATAAAGTCTGAATTGATGTTTTAATGTTTCATGCATTTGGCAGACATGCATTTTTATCAATTGAGGAACACAAACATTGAGGAAGAGTAATACTATGGGAGCTATATGCTCATATTTCATATCATATTCATATCAATTTTATTTTCTGATGTAACCATTGCTACAACACAGATTAACATATCTGGCTTTTGCAACATATATATTTAAAGGGACACCATGAAACTTTTGGCCACTAGGGGGTGCTAGACACGTATTTTTCACTTCTAGCGCCCCTAGAGCCCACAAGCGCCGCAGCACTGTCGCAAAGGAAAGGAACTGGCCAACCTTAAAACTAAACTAAAAACTAAACATTTAAAATGCTAAACGATCAACATTTTGAGACAACAGGGAGAAACGCAGTCATGTTACAACTTTCTGATGAGGAACTCGTCGTGGCAGAAGCCATTTCTCAATCTGAAGGTTGCAGCCTCCGGATGTCGTATTTCTAATACGTCATCAAGACTGTCTTATTTCACAATATTAACAATTACAAAGTTGACTATTATACTTAGTTAATCGTAAATTGTTGCAGTATGCTTATGACCAGGGCATGAAATTAACACCCGACCACGCGCCAAATGCAGGTGGATTTTGCAATTGGCGGGTAACACTGTCAATCTACCAGCCACATTGGCGGGTAGCCAATGCGAATCAGTGATGCGCGGGTCATTGCATAAACAACCCACTCCCGACCGACATTTTCAACTAACGCGCCCCAATTGTTCAAAATAGTTTTTAAACTCGACCGACTGACCGCGGCCCGAATATCATTAAAATATTTTTGGATGACTCTTAACCGGCACCCGCTCATTTTTTATCAACCTGCGCATATCATCGATGCAAATTGAGTGATTCATTAAGAGGATGCGACTGCTGTTTTGCAACGTTCATGCGATTGGAAATAAGATGAGGCACTTCTCTGACTACGTTTGGATGTGCGAGTAAGTATTAAACTGTTGGTGAGATGGGATGAGAATGTAATGCTGACCACAACACAAGTTAACTTTTGTCTTGACAAAACTATAGCCACTTAAGAAATGCTGGGACTAGACCTTTTAAATTAAGACGTTTAAGTATTTTTATAAACATGGCTTAGAAAAATATGTTACTGGTGTGTATCTTGACAAAACAATTGCACTGGCATATTTTAAGATCTGTATACGTGCGAGTTATTTTAAGTTGAGACAGCTTAAACGTGTGAGACTACCTAAGTCTTGTGTGAAACCGGGGGCTAATGTTTTTATTTCCCATCAGAAAATTGCAGCAAAGTTGTCTTATTATGAAAGATCCACTAGATGGTGTACGTGCCCTCTGAAGCGAAGAGAAACGGGAAGCAGAGTTTATGTTAGGTTTTTACTTTGCCAGTTTATTAATTTGTCTAAATGTAGGACGTTTAGGGAGAAGATCAACATTTAAGAGACAACCATTTCTTAGTTGCAGATAAACGAATTTGGTCTGGTCATAGGCTGTGCCTAAACTCTTAATGCTTTATAATACGATAGTTAATTAATGCCAAACGTTTGTGAGTCTTAGAATTACATTAATTACTATATAAGCACACATCTACAGTATATGCTACTACAGCATCCCCAAATCGATTATAAATTTTAACAATTTTATAAGGACAAAACCTAATCCAATTCATTTTCATTCTACGGCATATTTTGAAACATTAGACAATCATGTGTTAACAAGCGTGAACACCCCACACCACGCACACACGTGCGCGCGCTTCGGGTGAAAATGGGTTTTTAGCACACCTTTGACGTCATTCGATCAGCATTGCCTCTAATCACAAGACTTGAAGGCTGGTGTAAAACATTAATAAGGGTGAAAGCCTTCGTTAATTTCTCTATTACTACGTCCTCTGGGATGCTGATGCTGTGTTGTCATGGTTTCTAAGTCATGACGGTGTTGGCGATGAAGGAATGTAGCCTGGATTGATACAGCATCTTTCCGTGTGTCTGTATCCGCAGTAAAAGCGCGATTGGGGATGTAGAAAGCGACTGCCTAGGAGCGCAATCACTACACATAGGGATCAATTCACATTCCCTGGACTTAAGTGTTTTTGTGGTTTTTATACACCGTTTTCGAAGGACGCACTGTTTATCATGTCTGCCAAGGAAAGACTCAAAGGCAAGATGACCAAAGACAGCGTTACCTTGCTACCCTGCTTTTATTTCGTTGAGGTAAGTCAGTATAATTATTGCCGACTTGAAAAGCGCAAGCATGGGTTTACATGACCGTTATATCGCTATATATGCAAGTATTACGTCTCAGTTAATACTAGAAAATTTGGTTATGATCTTCATTTACCCATGGTCACGTTCGACAAATTTGACCGGTTTATGATCAATCCTTTTGCATGACTGCATTCTAACTTTACATACTGTACTCCTGACTCCAATGCCACAGTATTGTATCTGTTAGACATTATGTTGTAAAATGAGCTAAATGTTGCTCGTGCATGCGCATCTTTCCCCTGTCTTGTCTAAGTTTATGCAAATTAAAACCTTATTTTTCTTGACGGTATAGACAATATGGCCTTCATCTGACCATTCTCAAATAAAGTATTACTTTCAAGTCAGGGTTGAGACATCATGCATGCATATAATATGAACACCCCCTTAAAAGGGTCTTTCAAAGGCACATATGCTGTCTGTCTCAGAATTAACATGACATGTTAATGTAATGGAAAGTAGATGATGGCCAAGTGAAATAAGGATAAGGATGAGGATAAGGATTCATCACTGACTGGTGTCATGGAGATGCTGATGTCAGATTCATCATTCATGTGCTCTGATGATTTTTTTAATTGCAAACCTAAATGTTATATTTCCTGAGTTCATAATGAACTACTGGAAGCCATAAATCACAAACCTCATTTCATGTAGGCACTGTTTCAGGTCCAAATTGTGAAAATGTAATAATTGACTCAAGGTTTATGTGAACATTGTTGTTGAACATTTTTTGGTCATATGGCACTGAGAGAGATTGCATAATAAGGCATTATTGTTTCCATCTTAAGTTGTCAACATTAGGATCAAAGTAATTATAGGATTCTGTCAACAGAAAGAATCGTTTTTGTTAGATCAGACAGTATAATAATACAAGATTGTATCATGTTCTCAGTGTGACCTGATTGCTGAAGTTGCCTTGCTGCATAGACCTTCTGTCCTAAGCTGAGAATAAATCAAAATGGTGTCATTTAATCTATTTCACTTCACTAATTTCACCTAATTAACTTCAGTGTTTCGCTTAGCAATTTAAACTACCAGAATGGTTTGAGCAGGAAATAGCGTACTCCACATCAATAAAGCCATGCAGTTTCTGACAAACTTCATGGTGAACTGACAGCTCTTTAATTTTCACACTGGTGTCTGGCCTTCAAAGTTCAAAGTATTACTTGACAAATGATGTCAATCCCAATTGCTGCTTGAGATCACCCGAGTTTCTTGGTTTTGCAAGTTGATTTTCATTATTGCTAAGACAGGATGTAGTGAATCAAACAGATACTGTTTGGGTAGATATCCTTTTTGGCTTCACATTTATCTCTTTGGGCATTTGCAGATAGATAAATGTGGGAAATTGAAATACTGCAAGAAAAGCAGATACAGTATAAACATCTGTATAAATATAATAATTTGTATGTAAATCATATTTGACCCATGCCTGAAACAAAATATATGCTACTGTGCATTTTTTGTGTTTAGTTGTTTGACAACAACTTTTACCACAGCAATCCTCAGAGGTCATTATGAGTATCTGTGCAGATACACTGTGTAGTAAATTCTGTTGGATGCAGTTCAGACAGCAGTTTTTTTCCTGAAAATGCTTTTCCCATTTTAGAAGGGGGATGATTACAGTAATTAATCCCCCACTTTTGATCTGCATCCTGGCTGTCCACGATTTGTAATTATTTATTACAGTGGCACGTTTCCACTTTGCATTGCACAGCATGGTATATTTTGTCTTGGGAACTGCACCATGGTAAACACTTTTACAACTTATCTTTGACTTATTTTTTAAGGTAATATGGGGTGAACCATGTGGGCCACAACAGCAAATATAAAACATTTAAAGCAGATCTACACCATGCATATTCACCTCAGAATAACCTTTATTGTCTTGTAATGACATAGACAGATCCTACTCTCCTCTGCTACGCAAGCAAAACTGTGACATGTGAGGGCATGAATTGTTCAGCGTTCCCCACTTAATTCTTATTGTCTAATATGTTTCTCAAAATGTACTTAATCTTGATAGAATTTTCAATGCATATACACTATTTATCGTTACAAAGTAGCGTTGAATAGTGCATATGTGTGCAATCTGGGACACACCCATTATGTGTTTCTTTTTATTCACACTGTTTTTTTTGTGTGTTCTGGCCCTCATGTTTGTATTTGTTTAGTGTGTTATAAGGTGTCTTGGTTTGGCACATGAGCAGTTACCAAAGGCAGATTTCTGTAGGAGTGCTCTATAAGTCTTAACTTTTGTCTGTGATTTCTTTCTAAGCTATAGGCCTAAATAACAGTTCAAAAACAATACACACCTCTCATTAAAAAGAGAGCTGAGAGGAGATGTGATGAGTCTGTTTTTTAATTACAAATAGAAATAGCTCAGATGCAAAACCCTCTAAGTTCGTCTGACATGTTTTTTTTTAAAGGTCACGTTCTTTCTGATCCCATTTTTTAAACCCTAGTTAGTGTATAATGCTGCTATAATAGCATAAATAATACCTGTAAAATGATAAAGCTCAAAGTTCACTGCCAGGCGATTTATTTTCTTTAACAGAATTTGAACAGCGAAGGGACGGTTTGGGCTACAGCCCTTTACTTCCTGCTTTAATGACGTCACTAGAATAGTTTTGGGCATTTCTCAATTCCAATAATGCAAAGAACGGACTTGTGTTCTCGTGGAGACTGGTCTTGCCACCTTGGAAGAACGAACTCAGAAGGTCGCGAGAACACAGAACACACTTGTGAGAATTGAGTTGTGTGCGATCTTCCTGCTGGTCACCTGACCTCCCCAGATTTCAGCGCACAAGTCTGCACTCGATGCATCCTCAATATCAAGAACTCATTCGGGTATTTTCATGCGTCCTCTGTACTTGCGTTCTTGAGAATTGGAATTGAACTTCGACTGTTAATGATGTGGTATAGCGAGGACACAAGGACGCAAGATCGCTGAAGAATGCATATTGAGAAACAGCCTTTGACTAACGTCCGCCCACAGGAATACATCAGTCGCCAGCTAAGATAACAGCAAGCTAAGCTAGCGGCAAGCTAAGTTGCTATCGAATCACAACACACTAAACAAACTACACAATCAGAACTCGATACGTATTTCTGAAGGAGGGACTTCATAGAACAAGGAAGACATCAGCCCGTTTTTAGGACAGTGAAAACAGCGCTATACAAATTAGTAAATTGTGTGAAAAATCCCACGTTTTTTACACGTGAAACATGAACACGTTATATTGCGCACTGTAAACACAATCATAGCTTCAAAAACACAGTAAGAACAGGACCTTTAAATTAGCATGTTTTATTAGGGTCTTAATGGATACCAACAAACCAGTATTTCTGAAAGGGGGGATTTAAAGTGAAAATATTTGATAAATTAATAATAAGTGCAGAGAGCATTCGGTTAATATCATCAGGTGGCGTTTAGTGGCTTTTGCATCTGAGCTCCTCAAATGTTTTTAGTTTAACTGTATCATTGTGTTACTGGCCATTCAGTAACTTACTGTAGATTTTTAAATGTATGTTATTTACTGGTAACAGTTTGTTTAAAGTTAAATGAACATTAAACATTAACAAGTCTTTATCTTTACAAAATAAAACTAAAATAACAGCCTCATGCAAAGCATTTTGGCAACCAAAAAAAAGAGAGAGCTTATTAGCAGCTTGAAGACATATATACTAAAGGTACATATTGATACCAAATGTATACATATTTGTACCTAATGGTACACATTAGGACTTTTTTAAAGGGTACTACCCCAGTGACAGCTGGGGGACATATTTTGACCATTTTTTTCCTAACGTGTGTGTGTGTTGTTTTATAGAGGTCTTAAAGCAGGTGTGTGAGACTACTATTAATGGAGATTCACAGTACTGCAAAGCTTCTAATTTTAAACGAACACATCTGAACTAGATAATTAACGATTACTAAAAAATGACAGATGCTTGTCTGAGCAAAGTTGGATGTAACCTCTACAGATTTTAAAACACAATTACTCATTTGAGAGCAGGTCAAGCTTTCAGAACATTATGATTGGCTGATTACCCTGTCAGTGATATAATCCAACTTTACTTTGTAGCAAAATGCTACTTTGGCATTTCTGTTTTCACCACGTCTGAACAACAACATTCTGAAAAACGGCATTTTGTGTGAGAAGTACTGTACAGTATTTACATAGCTTAGTAAATCAAAGTAGTTTGAGTGACTCCATGACACCTGTGGTGTTACTTAGCACTTTATGACTAAAGGTCTGAAAACAAGGTAACTATTAATTACAAAATGACTGAGCAATAGTTATAGTATCAGATAAATCTACCCAATAATCACTAATTTCAAACTTTGACGTGGCCATAGTCAGTCAAAAAAATAATTGAATAAGAAAATCTTTGGTCCAGGGCAGCCCTAATTAAGACTATTTAATATCTGCAGAAACCCTTAAGGTTGTAAGCTAATATTATAAAATAAATGTCCAGAGACTTACACTGGAAAAAACATTTATTATACAGAGTTGTTTCAAAACAAAAAACTGGGTTGTTTCAAGTTAAAATATTGGTTTGTTTTAACCCATTGTTGGGTCAAATAGAAACATTTTCTGGGTTAATTTCAACCTAGCTGCTAGGCTAAAATAAGCCAGCATTTTTTTAGAGTGTATGTGGAAAACAGTAAATCACAAAAATTACTTTGGTTGGCTTTTCACAGACTGTGTGTCGGGACTCCATCACCGGCACCATCATCCTCATTATTCACTCGTTCACTCTCACCGGAGTACTTATCCTCATCACCTGTGCCCCATCATCTCACTCCCTTTATAAACTGCACTTACCCATTCATTAACTGTCTGGTCTGGTGCTACTTACCTAAGGACTTACCTGTATTCTTCATCCTGTTGTCATCCTCCTCGATTCCTCCTCTTCGTATCCTCATTCACCACCTGCAAAACAAAGACTCTGTTACTCTCAAGTTAAGTGCCAATCTGATGAACTGTTTCCATTACTCACCATTGCTTATTCCATTCTTGTCTTCATTCAATCAACTATATTAATCTTACCTGCTGCCTGCTTCCTGTTAAGTTGTGTGAAACTGTGTCACGTATAATGGGTTGCATACAAAAGTTTCTATTTTTGTTGCTTGAAAGAGCCCAGCGTTGTGTCAAAAAGGCATGAACCTAGTCCGTTGGGTTTTAATTGAACATATGTAAAAAATTTCTGTAGAAATTACAGGATTACTGGGTATAACTGGCAACTAGCTGCCAGTACCTTACTGTTGATTTTACATTTATGTTATTTACTGGCAACAGTTTGTTCAAAGCTACATGAACATGAAACATTTTCAGTCTTTATCTTCTACAGTAAGTTACTGCACCCAGCTACATAACTGCAGCTATTTTTACAGTGTAGGTTGTTTCAACGCAAAATGCTGAGTTTGTGCATTTTTGACCCAATGCTGGGTTGAAAATAAACCTTCTGTACAGAAGGTATATCATGCCTATTAGTTAACAAGTCCCATCTAATACATCATATCCTCTCTGTTATGTTTCCACAGCTCCCAATTCTGGTGTCGTCTGTGGTCAGTTTGTATTTCTTGGAGTTGACGGACATTTTTAAGCCGGTGCGATCGGGGTACAGCTGCAATGATCGTAGTCTCAGCATGCCTTACATTGAGCCCACAAAGGAGGTTGTTCCCTTTCTGATGCTCTTTAGCCTGGCTTTTGCTGGGCCAGCAGCAACAGTAAGCACCTGTTTCTCATTCTAACTCTTCTTTAGTCTGAAGGACACAGTTGATGTATTCAGGCATCCTGTTTGATCTCTGTTTAAAAGTACAATAATGAATATTAATGCATTCGCCTTTGACAGTGTACCCATAGTTTCTGACTACAGTTTATAAGTTGAAGGTAGTAAATTTGTGACCTGTATTTAACACATTATACTTAAAGGGATACTTCACCAAAAAAATGAAAATTTCATCATTTACTACCCATCAACCTGTATGAGTTTTGTTTTATTTTGATGAAGATATTTTGATAAATGATGGTAGCACACATCTGCTGTAACCATTGACTTCCATAGTAGGAAAACAAATATTATGGAAGTATTTTGATAAATAATGTAGAAGATAATTTGATAAATGATGTTATTGCAAACCATTGCAGAATGCATATTGCGGTGCACTTCTACAGTTTGTTTATATACGGCATCTTTAATAACAATGTCTTTTGTGGTTTATTCACCCCAATGTGCAAACTGTATCTGTGTAACCCTGCCAAAAAATTAGTTTGTATAAGCATCACTGACACAGAAACACTGTTTTTAGATTGCTTTTGGATGCATCTTGCGTACAGTATAAGCATGGTGGAAATTAGTAGAAATATCCTTGACCGTCACATTTCTTCAAGAGTGCACGTTTAAAATTTTGGAAAATGTTTGCCACTAGTAGCTTTTAAGAGTTATATAGGTCACTAGGTCACAGCTGTTATCATATTTTCCCCAATGGCTTTCAGAATTGTGTTG
Source organism: Paramisgurnus dabryanus (assembly GCF_030506205.2). NCBI lineage: Eukaryota > Metazoa > Chordata > Actinopteri > Cypriniformes > Cobitidae > Paramisgurnus > Paramisgurnus dabryanus. The sequence continues at coordinate 22,873,534 of NC_133342.1, read as the reverse complement.
CATAAGTGTTGGACCCATAACACTATTATGAATTACCCCATCATAGCTGTACTCATCAGAGAGCAGATTCATTTCATGTTTAATGACATATTTGTATTTTTATGTGCAATATGGCTGTGCTCATTTAATTACTATTTAAGAGCAATGACACACCACAGCACAACCGAGTGTAGCAGAAATGTTTTATTGTATAGAATGTATGAATTAGGGAAAGAAGTACAGTAAGATAAAGGGATGGGGTGTTAGCCAGGTTGGTTTGGGGTCCGATGTAGAAGACCAGACAAAACTTAGAGTTGGGTTGTCTTCTCGGATAAATATAGGCAGAGATATTAAGCCCCCCAGTGCAACCTGGAAGGGAAGAGAGAGGGGTATTTGATTTGGATGTAAGGATGAGGGTGAAGAAGGGTGAACAGAGGAAAATGGGGCTAAGGTGGGCTTGTTAAAATGAGTGGAGGAGAGAGTAGGAGGGAAGGGTGGGTTTAAGATAATGCCCGATATATGTAAATTCAGGGGAGTGAGATGATTGGTTGAGTCGTGACACTGCTCCCGAACCTTAGTTAACAAATTAAAGGAATACTTCAGCCAAATATCAAAATTACCCCACAAGTTACCCACCCTCAAGCAATTCAAAATACGTATGTCCATCATCTTTCAGACGAACACATTTGGAGTTATTTTTACTGTATGTCCTTGCTTTTGCAAGCTTATAATTGTAGAAAACAAGGAACAACTTTTGACTTTCAACCCTCAAAAAGTGCATTCATCCTTCATAGGGGTAATCCACACAGCTCCAATGGTTTAGTAAAGGTCTTCTGTGGATAATCAATGCGATAGTGTAAGAAAAATATCCATATTTCAAACTTCCAAGTCCAAGATGGCGTGATTACCGGAAGCTAGTTATTATAGTTTATAAAGTTTACAATATGGATATCTTTCTTACAATATCACATCGATTACACACAGTAGACATTTATTAACCCTTTGAAGCCGTGTGGATTATTTCTGTGAAGAATTTATCTACTTTTTTCTCCCATTACAAGCTTGGAAATTTACTAAAATAACTTCAAATGTGCTCATCTGAAAGATGATGGACATATGTATCTCGGATTGCTTGAGGGTAAGTACCAGTGAAGGCCGGTGACTTATTTTTTAAAGGGCGCACAATGCAAAGTTCATCACAACATGTAGCCCGTCATGTGTGTGGTTCATCATTTCAAAAGATGTGTTCTGCGCGTTGAGTGATCCTATGTGCATCTTGTGTTTCGTCAAAATAAGTGCCTGCTGCAGACGCATCTAAAGGGTTTATGATAAAAGAGACGCTCGCGTTTGCCAGATACTCGCATAATCTCATGGCGTAATCAGAGTTTACTGTTAAGGGAGTGTCTAGCATGTATTTTGTGAAAGTGAGCGTCTCTTTTATCATAAACGGTTTTGACGTGTGTGCAGCAGGCACTTATTTGACAAAACACGCAGTGCACATGGTTGACATGACGCAACAAACACATATTTTGAAAACACTGGCAACACACATAACACTCCGAACACATATTTGAAATTTGTGCCCCTCAGAAGAGCAGTCACGAGCCGCCACTGATAAGTACATCATTTAATAATTAGTTAATCTTATATTTGGCTTGTAATTTTTTAATTTGGCAGAAGGATCACAACCCAGTTTGTTGGATGTTTTGTATACAAAAACTATTCTATAGGTCAACTGGTAGAGCGCTAGCAACACCTAGGTCATGGGTTTGATTTACAAGAAATACATATACTTAATTGATAAAATATATTTAGTCATCTATATTGTTTTTCAGGAGTTTTGTTTTGCAGTGAAACATTGAGAATATGTCCACCTTAACCCAAACATGCGAGTCATTCTCGACTGCCAAGGAACGTTTTACCTAAATCAGGTTTTTGGCCATCAACATGGGCTTTAACACAAAGCCTGTGTTAGCAGGTGGCGTGTGAATGTGTGTCCTGCTGATATCTCCACCTGTTATGCTATAGCGCCTATGTTGCATTGGACTGTCTGTGAATACCAAACGTGATCGCAGCAGGATATTTTCACACTCTTTTATTATATATTTCTCATAGTTTTACTCATCTTCGACAGCACACGCACCTTCGCATTTACATGGGTTTTCATTTGCATAACAATGTTGGTTTGTTCCTTGTCTAACTAAAATCTGTATTACTTTCAAAACACCCCCCTTTCCCCCATTTATTTTGTGAGCTTCGGGTGAAATCTCTCTCACATGGCTGTAAATGATTGGATGGATAGGACAGATTAGTATAATAACAATAATGGAGTTGATGTCTCTGTGATGGTTTTCTGAAGGCCGCTAAAAATTGTCGATTTACTTTATTGGTGTAAACACAGTTGACCATCTTCCCACAGATTATGATTGGGGAAGGAATCCTATACTGCTGTCTGGCCAGAAGAAATCTTGCCATCAAAACAGAGGCTAACATAAATGCTGCAGGCTGCAATTTCAACTCGTACATCCGCCGGGCTGTAAGGTTTGTGGGTGGGTGTATATTTTTCTGCCCTCAAACCGTATACTATTGATAAAGACAGTTTAAAATACTTCTGACTCGTTTTGTCTGTTTTGAAGATCTTGTCTTGTATATGAGATCTGATATTAATAATGAAAGCTCCATCTATTTTATCACAAGCTTATGAAGTCTTATTGCTACTTATGAAATTCAATATTTGCATTTGCTCAAAGTGACTGAGAAAAATCTGCTTGTGATAACTTGAAATGGCCCCCGGCAGGAAACCAGCTTATTAAACATATTAAATAATATTTTAATGCAAATCAAAAAATGCAAACAGATATTTCTGTGGGTTACTGTAGGTTAAGCAGATACTGATTAGCTCAATATAAAAACAGTAGATGTCATTGGTTATGCAAGGAATAACAACGTGTGTGCGTGTGTGTGTGTACCTGTGCGTTTGTGTCTCTGGTTTTCAGGGGTTCATGTGTTTGGTCTGTGCATCACAGCACTCATCACAGACATCATCCAGTTGTCCACAGGATACCACGCCCCCTACTTCCTCACTGTGTGCAAGCCCAATTACACCAGTCTCAACACTTCCTGTGATGAGAGCTCTTTCATTGTGGATGACATCTGCTCTGGACCTGATTCAGTAGCCATTGATGCTGGCAGGTTAGTGGACCTGTGTTGAATTCTGAAATTACTCTTTGTGTCTAATGTAGACTACTAGCTGTTTTTTACCTGTTTTTTAGTCACCTTTCTTACCAAATTTTTGTTAAACACAAATCCTTTAAAAGTCACAGACACAGAGGTGAACAATAACTGTAATTGAATCAACCTGAGTGGTCACTTAAGCAGCTCACTTCTAGAACATCATTTCAATACAAATTTATTTTCATTTTTTCATCCGTTTCCACTAGCTTAAATGACTCTGGATGATATATGGATTGGCCAATGAACATCATTAACAGGGTAACCAGCCATTTACAGTAGCTTCAACTGCATCTTGCTTGTATTTAGACCAGTATTCTGATGTTACCTCCTTCCCTACTCATGCCATGCCTTAGGGCATCAGAAATGTATTTTTGGCTGGAAAGATTACAATTTAAAGAGCACCAATTGTCCAATTCACATTTTTACATTTCCTTTGGTGTGTAAGTGTGTATTAGTACATAACGATATGCAAAAGGTACAAACCCCGAAGTAAACTATGACGCCAGTTATCGTCTCCAACGTAAATCTCTTTTCTTGGACTACAAAAAACACATGGATTGTAGGCAACAGTTAACTTCCTGGGATGGTGATGTAGTAAAGACTGATATTATTATAATTCCTCCCACTTCAGACTCACAGCCTGTATGTTAACTCCTGTCAGCATTTCATTGTGACCGAATCTTCCAAACATGGTGTCAAGCGTCACATTTCTGGTTGACGTCAGAGGTATTCAGGCCAATCACAACATACAGATTAGCTGGCCAATCAGGGACACGGCACTTTTAAAATCTGTGCGTTTCAGGAAGAGAGTAAAATCTGGAGCTACAAAAATGTACGGTTTGTGGAAAATAATTTGTTTTTTAACGATAAACCACGCAAACACAATGTATTATAACAAATACACAAAATTACATACAAATTTTATTTGATCATTAGATTAATATATAATTTTTCTGAATGATTTACATAAATGTGCTGGCAGTAGAATGAATGTGCCATAAGTTCTCTGGCACATGGTGTTCCTGTAAAACCCACACAAAGTTCAGTGTTGGTGCTCACAACCAGGCTCTTCTTTCCAGCACACCCACATGCATCCATTTGCGCAGCTCTGCTTTTCAATCATCTACACATTTCATACACTGTCAATGGCCCCAATTATAGCTACTTGGTGCAGACATTTTGAGTAGTGTAAAAATTGTACGAAGAATCATACAAAAAGGATATGGTATGGTAAATGTAAAACACCACAGTTTTTCAATATTATACTATGTTCTTACCTCAACTTAGATGAATGAATACATCCCTATCTTTTTTCAAAGCATACACCTAATCTTTGCATGTCGCGAATGTGTTAGCATTTAGCCTAGCCCCATTCATTCTTTAGGATCCAAACAGGGATGAATTTAGAAGCCACCAAACACTTCCATGTTTTCCCTATTTAAAGACTTTTACATGAGTAGTTACACAAGTGGTGGCACAAAATACAACATGGCGATTTTTGAAGCGGATAAAAAAATGAGAACTATATTGTATGGCGGAAGATCATTTAGTTTGCAGCACATCAACCTGGGGAGCAGTAATATTGGCCCTGTCCCAAATGGCGCACTTCATGTGGACTTTTGGTCTCGTGGCCTTAAATTGCACATTCTTGCTTAGTCTACGAGTCCGTAGGGTGTCCCATCTGTAATTTTTACGCTTTGAAGTGTGCTCATCAGCGCCTCCTTTGCCCCCTTGATGCGGTCTTCAGTGAAGCCCGCACTGCAGCAGGCTTCGCTCACTTTACCAACCCAGAAGTCCTTGCGAAAGGGCAAACACGACTCTGGTGCACCCACGTGGACCGCATCAAGGGTCCCTAAAGTCTGAACTACGTGATTTCATCAAAGTGTGGACTCTGATGAGGACCACAAGTCTGGAGTGTGCCATTTGGGACAGGGCCTTTGACGGAGGTTTGAGCGAGCTGAGGGGGTAGTCAGGAGTGATGATGTTACTGCTCGCTGAGGTCAAAGTGCTGCAAACTAAGTGCTCTTCCACTATACAATATAGTTCTCATTTTTATCCGCTTAAAAAATTGCAACGTTTTATTTTGTGCCACCATACTTACTCGTGTAACTACTCATGTCTTTAAATAGGGAAAACATGGAAGTGTTTGGTGGCTTCTAAATTAATCCCTGTTTGGATCCTAAGGAATAAATGGGGCTAGGCTAAATGCCAACACATTCGCGGCACGCTGTTCAAAGATTAAGTGCACACATCGAAAAAAGATAGATATGTATTTATTCGTCTAAGTTGAGGTAAGAACATGAATATATATGGTGGTGTTTTCCTTTAAAACGTGTCTTAAAAATATTGGTTTTGCCATCCAGCTGCATTTCTGGCAGACTTTAACATACTCAGATATACCTGTAGCCAGGGTCTAAAAATAACATTTGTAAAGAGCCAAATGTGGCTAGCAGTGCCTAGTGGTACTTTCTATGGAGAGAATTGCAACATAATAGTGTAAGAATGACATTCTGACTGCTGCTAATGTAATGTCTACTAAAGAAAGCATTTTACTGGATGTGTCATTCACATTTCACTGCAAGTTGGCTCATTTTAAATATAACTAATTATGTAAATGATCTTAATGAAAACATAATAATAATGGAAATAATTCAAATTACTGGTATAATTCAAAGATCTGGTATAACGTCCACAGCCAGGCCTGTAGCAGTTGTCTCAACCAGTAAATGTTGGACCCTGTTGTAGATCATTATTGGAAACTAAAAGCCTTCTGGTCCAAATACTGATATACATAAATACTCATAGCCTATGTACATCATCTGATATGTTCAGGGTCAACAACAAAACCTAATGATCTGTCTGTCCCTCATTGCAGGAAGTCTTTCCCATCTCAGCATGCCACTCTGGCAGCCTTTGCGGCTGTGTACATCTCCGTAAGTAATTCGTTTTTCTCGACTCATGTGATACCACGCATGCCAAATAACCCTACTGTCACTTGCACGGTTGCTAAAATTCAGGCATAAAGTTGATCTTCTTTGGTCATCAATACACTTCTCTTTCACAGATGTATTTCAATGCCACTCTTACTGACAACTCTAAGCTCTTAAAGCCCCTCTTGGTTTTCTCCTTCATCATCTGTGGAATTATATGTGGCCTGACTCGCATCATTCAGTTCAAGAACCATGCTGTAGACGTCTATTGTGGCTTTCTCATAGGAGGGGGCATCGCTGTTTACCTGGTGAGTGCTGCTGTCGCAGAAACTGTAACAATTCACTTCATAATTCAGTGAAAGTTTGGGAGTGCTCTATCAAGCCCGAATTGTCAGAAGAATTGTGAACAATTAGTGTGGAGCAGTAAGACAATGGTGTTTTATTAGTGTTTAAAATAGCTCACACATGCAAATCCCTTGTGGCTCCATTCCTACTCTCCACCCACACACACCCTCATATTTCTCCCACTGTTTCTTTCTTCTTACACTTTCTTTCCTACATCTATACTCAATGTGCTCTAAGGGCTTGCAATTTTCTCACTGAAACGCCTTAAGAGAATCATAGCAGAAAAGGTAAATCAGTACATCAGGTGTTATTGTTTAGTTTTTTTTTTATTATCTTAATCTGAACAATGGATTAGGTGTGTAATACTATTTGACTGTGAAAGGCCAAAGACCCAAATATTTCCATGCATTCTGTGCATTATTATGAATAAAAGTATGAGACTTATTATAGTCGGAATTTCACAGTCAGGGTCAAATTTTCATAAGTACTAAATGGGTTGATATGTCATCTGTTGATTTGTTTTGTGGTATGCTGACTTACTGGTCTACTTTAGGGTCTGTACGCAGTTGGCAACTTTAAAACCAGCGAGGACACATCTCTAAAAGCACAACATCAACGTCAAAATCAACATCAACATCAGAATCAACATCAGCATCACCGGCAACCGCAACAACCACAACCTCCACCACAGCCCCAACCAGTAGTGCCACCACCTGCCATGCGAGAGCCTCTGAGAACACTACCCAACTTGAACGCAGATCTACCACGCTATCTACCACCCAAGAGCTTTAGCATGAGAGAACGTCCCACCTCGGCACGCTCTGAGAGCATCCTGCTTCGCGGACCCTCCTCCCGAGACAGCTCCATGTCCTTGAAGAGGGCAAGCACAGAGGTGGAGTGCATTACGCCACCAAGCCCAATCTGCAAAGAAAGTTTTGTGACGTTCAGTAACACTCTGCCTCGCGTGCACTCGACAGGGGTTGAGGAACCTGTGCCTCGCCGCCACGCTGCTATCCATACCTCCATGGACTCTACACGTTCCAAGCAGCTGCTCTCACAATGGAAAATCAAGAACGAGAACCGCAAGATGTCACTGCAGGTAATGGAGACAGAAGCTGGGCAGTCTCCACAACGCAACATGGAGCTCCGTTGCAGTTCGGAGCCCTCTGCTGTGGGCTTGGATGGGGAGCTCCGTGGTGGACCTCCCGGGCAGTACATGAAGCTTTCCGCCAGCACTGTGCCATTAGCCAATCATAATAATACAGGTGGCCTTGCGGGTGGAGCCAGGGTATCAATCCAATCACGACCAGGTTCCTCCCAATTGGTGCATATTCCAGAGGAGACGCAAGAGAACACATGCTCTTCCCCTCAGGAGGATTGTGAGGAGGAGACTGATGATGGTGGAGGGGGCGGGACTGCACGCTCTAAATGGCTGAAGGTGGCAGAGAAGAGCACTGTCTGCAGGACTAACAGCCAGCCGCGTATCATGCAGGTCATCGCTATGTCCAAGCAACAGGGTATGCTGCACGGCAGTCCTAAAAGTGATGCCAGTACCGTGAGCTGTACCGGCTCCATCCGCTATAAAGCCCTGATGGATCAGGAGCCCAACGCAGGCATTATTAGAGTAGAAGCCCACCCGAAGAACAAACCTGTGGTTAAGCCCCCATCCACAGACGGCAGCGGCTCCTGGAGGTGGAAGCCGCAGGAACGCATCAGCATCCGCCAGTCCCTGGAGCTCAATGACCTCAACCGGGATTCAGAGAGCTGCGAGTCGTTGAAAGATGGCTACGGCTCCATTGACGGCATTCGAAGTCTACCTGACATGAGCAACCCACATCACCCCCATTTTCACCATCATCACCATCAACAGAGCATCACGACCATACGAGTCACGCCGGTGGAAGGGAGCAGCGAAGCCACCTCGGAAACGCTCTCCACCACCTCTAGTCGAGACTCCACCCTACGCAGAAAGGGCAACATTATCCTGCTACCAGACAGAGGACCCAGTCCTGAGAACACCAGGAACCTGCCTCACTTTTTTAAATCCTCTCCTACACCTCCCCCCATTTTGACTTTCAAAGAGTGAAGGGCGTCTCATTTTTCCTGACCATTCCCAAGAGTTGCCTTGCTCTCCAAACTTTAAAGACTTGATACTCTTTGGGACACTGAGTAGAGCCAATCGGGATATCCACATTGACAAACCTGTACTCTTTAGAACAAGGCAGCGCCGTGCATTTTCAGTCAACATTACATTCTCTTGGTCTCTTGTTACTAATACATTTAATAAGCACAAAATTTGAGGTTGTTTGGTAAAGGTGATCGTGTGTTCTGCCTATTTCATTATAAAGCTTTGCTATCAGATCCGTCGTCTTGCTGGAATATGTCTGTTGTCTCATGGCAACGTGGGTGCTTTCAAAAACAATTTCATACCACAACTTTGTACATTTATATATATTTTCTCAATATAACTATTTGTATACTGTATGTACACTCATTGCTTATGGCTGATAATTGCTTTCAATATCCGGCAAAGAAACATTTTTGCTAGGCGTTCGGTAAGAGCTCCTAGGCGAATAGGAGAATGTTATTGTGATGGATGTTTACAGAGATGTTTTGTTCACCGGAGATGGGTTGGGGGGCTTGTTTAACCACATGCACTGTGTGTTTTGGTGACCATGAATGAGCTATTTCAATTCAGACAGCTGAAAGCGCTCTTTGCTGGCATAGAGACAATAAATGATTAGAAAGACTTCGCTTTTAATATTATAATGCAGAGAACAATACATTCTTAAGAAATTTATGTCATTTGCCTTTTTATATTATATAACTTTCTCGTACTAATGAGTAGTATCTTAGCTATTGATTTGCAACCACGTTGTAATTGTCTTTATGACTTATTGCTGTATATTTACAGCAAAGTATTGTGAATCCCTTTCCCCCATTTAGTCTGACAGAATGAAATTATAAAGCCACTGAAGGTGCATCCTCCTCTCCATTTTAAAGTGTGTGGGCATAAACAAATGACTCATAGTCCACACTGCTGCACATCGCAGTGAATTTCACAATTTAAGAGCAATAGGAGCGCCCCAAAGTATATTGGGAATTGATTTCTTATTTTTTTAAGCATCTAAAAAAATACTAATCATATTCATAGAGTGCCTCAACAAATGATATGCTTTTTAGCTAGTGAATAATTGTGTCTTGCGAGAACTGTGCAGAAAAAAGTACACTTGTTGCTATAGTAATGGTGCAGAATTGATAGGTGTCTTAAAGTGTGTATTTACATTAAATAACCACTATCTGTGCCACCAAATGGCAATGGGCAGTTGGCACAGTCATTGCATGACAACACATGCTGCCTACTAACACATTTTCATAAAATACCCCAAATATACAATGTTAGGGTTTGTCCTGTGTGACGTGTATTTCTAAACAGTTCTAAACTGTGTATTTGTATTTCTAGCACACTGTTTACATCCTTGTTAGGATCATATTGTAAAAGATTGCCAAATAAGAATGTATTATTAACAAATCGATGGGTACATTTAGTTGATTCATGTACAGTTTGATTTATATGATGTTGTTTTTTTATTAAACTGGTTTGTTTATTATATTTTGATGTTTCGGTTTTAACAGAGTGAATTAGAAACAACACATTTTAAAGGTTTTATATATATATGTCTTGTACAGTATAATTGTTGGTTTACAAACTCTGGCTTTAACCTGTCCTTACATATGCATGGTGATTTACTACTGTATTTACTGTAAGAATTTGTTTTGTTTTGCTTTTCTTTTGTAAATTCTTTATCTTTAATAGTGATGGGTGGTAACTTGATTTATACTTAAAATCATTCTGGTAAATCAACTGAATAATTATGAAATCTTTGTACCCTGTAAATAGATATTTGGAACTTTAACTTGTGTGACGCTTAAATCAGTGGTTCTCAAATATTTTGTTGTGCCACCCCCCCCCCCCCCCAAAAGAAAACACATAACATAAAATCTTAAACTTAGAATTGTAATAAAAAAAAATATATTACATTATACAAAGTAGTTAAAGGATTAATAAAGTATCAATTTAATAATTTCATAAAACTGGGCCCTCCTGGCACAATCTCAGTTTGAGAACCACTGGTTTAAATTAAGTTTAGATATGAGAGAGGTTACAGGGTTATTATTTGAGCGCCATAAAGACAATTGCTTTGTTATAGTGATCAAAACCCGATATGGTATATCAGTGAAATGGCTTTTCGACTGAACATGTAAAATATGTTGACAGATATTTGAAAGTTGAGCCTTTGTGGGATTTTAATTAGAAATGTATTTTGACTGAGGATGATATGTCTTAATATATATATATATATAGAAATAAATGTTTGGAATTACATCCAAAACAATAATTTTTTTAAGCTGTCTTTTTGCATGATGCCATGAACAGCTATTGAATGTCTTGAAGTGATCTACTTAGAAGCAAATTTGTGTGGTGCTTGCCTGCACAAAAATCTCTACCACAATACTTGGGCATATGTGTTGGCCAACATGCTAAGGTTTTCAGTTGCTAAGGTGATATGAGTAGTTGTTAGTGCACTTGCTAGAAAGTTGGCAGGTTGTTCTGCGTGATTGCTTTGTGGTTTCTGGCCAAGTCAAAAAAGCTTATGTGTATCTTTATTATTTATCCTTCTAAGACCCAGGATTTGGTTTGTCTTTTTTTCAGATTTCTGTCAGCTATTTTGGGATTAGGAAGAACCAATAAATATAATAACCAAATATTTTTCTAAGAACATGAAGCAGTGTATTTGTCCATGTTTGTGTACAACATGTTCCAGTTACACAGAATTAAATATTATGATGGAAACATAAAAAATTGATGTCTACATGTGGAGGTTAAACATAAAATGGCTTTAAGTTAAATTTTAAATATTTTTCAACTGTTTTATTGTTCCCAATTGAAACTATGAGACTGTTTGCTAAGACCAGTAAATGCAAACTTAGCATAGTTAAAGCCCTGATGAAAAACCAGCAAGACCAGCATCAGCACCAGCTAAACCAGCATCAAACCACCATTAGCACCAGCTAAACCATCACCAAACCACCATTAGCATGCCATGCTGGTCATACCAGCAAGACCAGCATATGTTGTGTTTTGGTGCTGGTATGCTGGTGACCACCAGCTAAACCAGCATAGACCAGCATAATTCCCATGCTGGTCCATGCTGGGTTGATGCTGTTTTTTAATTAGGGAGGTGCTAATATTGGGAATTGCAACCAATATGGCTCAGTCCACAGCTTACCGTTCCCTTTCAAAACGCATAGAGAAGCTATACTGTAGTAGCCACCACAGGACAAACATGTCATCGTCTGAAAATGAATGGCACTTTTCCATTGCATAGTACCCCACAGTTTAGGTCAGGTCAGCTCACCTCACTTTGGCTTGGTTAGCTTTTCCATTGAGTTTAATAACATTTTGGAGTGGGAGGGATTATAGGCGTGTCGTTATACAGGTATTTGCGCTGCCTACGACTGTGGCATCATACAAGTGAGAGCGTTGTTGGAATGCTACATCCCCATAAATTCATTTATTTCTCCGTCCACCACAAAATTAAAATTGACCACCAAAATATATGTTTGCACATCGCATTTATCACTACCTCTGTCACACCTGACAGTCTCTGTACAAACACCTGTGGCATCATTTGACGCGCTAAGTTGCATACGTGAGTGTCGCGAATGTGCCGCCACAAACTGCAAGTCTGGAATACACTGGTATTGTGTTCCCAATTCTCAACCTGTGGATGTTTTCCATCTAAAAGGGAGTTGGGAACTTAGAGCAAAGCACAGATGACAACAGCTTTACTCGAGACAACGCAAGCTAGCATGAAGGTAAAGCAAATCTTTTACATTATAGTGATGCCGCTGGTAGTGACGATTCTCTCAGACCAATCAGTGATCTACAGTGTTTTCGCGTCACGTTGTGGTATCAGCTGGGTCGCTTGAAACCCCAATCGAGGTGGTACTAAAAAATTATCGGGTACTACGTACTGCACCAAGTGGAAAAGCTCCCAAAAATAAGTTGACCCAAACCATGGGGTACTATGCAATGGAAAAGCGCCAATAGATAAAAATGGCTCATTCTAAGGTTTAAATGCATAGTTCATTATGTTAGGTTTTAATAAACCAGTGAAAATATAGTTATGTACATTAAATTGAATTTCTGTCAAGAGATCCTCCTAAAAGTTACACAGTGCACCTTTAAGGTAGCCTACATCTCAAGCAAATGCACTAGCTAGCTTTTACAAATCACATATTATGATAGTACAAGAAAAGGTTCTCTTGCAACAATATCACTTCATATCTCAAAACGTAATGTTTTACACTGGGTATGGATAAAACACATTCCTCCAGGAAAATGGGTCTGGTTAACAGTATTGAGTCCAATCAGTAGGTCTTAAGTAGGTCAGAAAGCTGACCTAAATTGAGGAAGAGATTCTTACCCTCCTTCATCTCATACAGCATTCCCTGAGGAGCAAGACATTGTGTTAGGAGTGCAGCGTAAGAGCCCAGTAAAGAACGAAGAGGATTGTAATGTATCAGAGACCAAAGCTACCAAGAATCTGAAACATTTGAAAGAAATGGATTAACAATGCTGCAAACAGAGATCTCTGTATAGAGCTCTACTCCATTGCTATACAAGCTTGTCATTAGGATTTTGCACATATTGTGTCATTTCTAGGTTAAAAATACAGCATTAAAACATAGCTTGTCACCTGCTTAACACCAGACCATCTATAAAAGGTTGATTGTTTATAAATCTAGCACTGGAAAGTACTAGCACCATTCAGCCGATCTCCGGGTCTGGCGGTACCACTTTTAGCACAACTTAGCACAATCCATTGAATCTGATTAGACCATTTAGCATCGCATTCAAAAATAACCAAAGAGTTTCAATATTTTTCCTATTTAAAACTTGACTCTTCTGTAGTTACATTGTGTACGAAGGAGCACAATGATATTACGCAGCAACCGAAATAGTCCCCTTAGTATCTTTCAATAGCAGGGGAATATTTTCCGGCACTGCGTAATATCATTGCGCCTCCTGCAGCCATGTTATGGTAGCAAAGTCCTTGATTATTAAGCCAGAAAGAGAGTATAGTTCCTAGCCATATCAGCCTAGAAAATCACAACTTTTAATTTTCTGTCGGTCTTAGTACACGATGTAACTACAAAAGAGTCAAGTTTTAAATAGGAAAAATATTCAAACTCTTTGGTTATTTTTTTAGCGTGATGCTAATGGTCTAATCAGATTCAATGGATTGTGCTAATGCTAAAAGTGCTAGCACCAGACCCGGAGATCGGCTGAATGGATTCCAAAAAGGTAAAAATCTAATTTTTAACTCTAGGGGAGCTGGAAAATGAGTATAAAAAAGTGGAGTGTCCCTTTAATGTCCTTAATCGCTGGGAATCTGTCATTTGAAACTAAAGTAAGTGACAAAAAGTAAACCACACAGTGTTTATTCAGTATGTTATTTGGCAGAGAATAACATAACATACATCCAAACCATCTGTCTCCTAGATTAAGCAACTTGCCACAAAATGCCTGATGGTCGTATACAATGCTCAAGGACTTTTGGTCTTTGGTTCCATTATTAGTTATGTCATAACCTAAATCTAGATTTACCAGATGCTCTAAACAATGTTTCTTATATAGAAAATCACAAGGACTGTTGGTGTTGGTTCATTCGAGGGCCAACTGAAGACAGATGGAGGGGTCATCTGGCAAAGATAACGCATCCTCCACAAATAAGCAGCGGGGGGGAGACACCATGTCAAGTCCGTTTCATGGTTGTCAGGCATGACCTGCTAAGGTGGAAAAAATTTGGTCTTCTTCTCTAACTGAGATGACATCCATTGCAGTCGAGATAAGTCTCAGCACAGCAGGTCTCTCCATTAATACACTTTGCATTTTCTTGGCAATATGGCATGTCACATCTTTTTTAGATTGTTTATACCATATTCTCTGCAGAATGCAAATATTCTATGCTTAACTTTTGCACACTTTTTGCCAGTTAGCATGCCATACAAAACAGACTGGTTGACCCTGACACCCATGGCAGCTGTCTTGCCGCATCACTGCCCAGTCGTTCAGTGACTCAACAGGCGGCTTTTCAGTATGAAGGTGGCTTCTGGAAACTGGTTGCAGACTTCTAAGAAACGATCACATCCTGTCTAATGATCCAGAACAAATTCAGATGAGCTCTACAGATTCAGCTTTCAATAACTACTCACACACTATTACACCAACCACTGATTACGAGAAATCATCCGTAGCTTCCCTGCCTTAAAAAACAACCAGATGAATGTAACAGCGACACTGAATTCATACGTGCCTACTTTTGTACAGCATATATTACCTGAAAGTTTAAGACACACACCAAGACAGCTAGTTCATGTACCATTACCTTTGTTGATCCTTCACATGCTATAAACACAGGAAATGATTTTGAACATTAGCTGAACACAATGCAAACTCACAGCACCAGACACTGAAAATGTGAGGCAAAGAACTGCAAGTTTGCCATCTCTGCGAGGTTGCCATGGCAACTCCGCAGCAGACTCTGGATAAAGCGAGAGTGTTTCCAATCAATGTTTTTTTTCCCCTTAAGATGAGTGCGCATTGTGTAGCCAGTGGCCTTGCTGTTTTTGAATCCGAAAAAAAAACATGTGGTTCAGACACTGTTTTTACCTTCACATTTGAGATGCAAAGACGCAAAAACCTCATTCAGACAGCTTGAGGTTACCAGAAGGACAGAACACCTACGCTTATCCTTTCTTTTCCGCGTTGTACTGTAGCTGAAAATGTGTGCGGTTACAAACACCAGATTAAACAACCGAGGCAGGCAAATAAACCTCAACTTTTAATGGAAGCCAGCCCATTATGGTGAGCCTGGGGTTTAACCGCAAAATGAAAACCCCTTCAGTAACTCAATGAGGAAATTGTATTTCTGTTTCCTGCAGTTTTTCCTAATTTAATGGTATTGCCTTGGGAGACACAAAGAGCTACTTGGGAATAAAAAAGCATAAACAAGTTGTAAAGCTGTGGTTGTGCAAAGATGAAGATGAGCACAACCTGCAATGTCAATGAAGTTGTTCGCTGTTATAATATCATTTATTCCTATGTGAATCTAGGAAGGAGATGCACTGTATTGTATTGCAAAATTAGCACTTAAGATTTTTCCCCCCGGAATGCTGCACTAATTTATCTCTCATATTTATTTTTCATCTTTATGGTCTCTCACAGCATGAGCAAGAGACTCGTTGAGTTTTTAGGTGAGCTAGTTTGCTAATGATTATTATGTTTCTTGTGTACTGTATAAGGTGATTTGATTTTGGCTAAGCAGGTATATTTATGAATTCAAAAGATAGAGTGTTTAATAGGTTTACAAGCAGAAATACAATCGGAGGGCTTATAAAAACCTCCCTCAATTCCAGTCTGCGATCTGTCTGAATTTGTCAAACAAGCCCATCTAAAAGCAAGGGTTGGTAATAAAGTGATATACATTATCGTATGTTGTGGGTTTGTCCTCCTCTTACACCGTGGATAGATCACTTCTGCTGTTTTATATGCTTCTCTCCATAGTGTGCACCATGGGGTTTCTGTTTATGCACCAGTTTCTGCTTACTGGATGCCTTTTACCCCAGAGATTTGATTTGGGGCTTGTTATTGTTGTCTGTTTTGCAATTTATCATTTTTTATATTAAAGGGAACTTTACACAAGACTTTTTTAAGATGTCAAATAAATCTTTGGTGTCCCCAGAGTACGTATGTGAAGTTTGAGCTCAAAATATCATAAAGATAATTTATTATATCAAGTTAAATTTGTCACTTTGTAGGTGTGAGCCAAAATTTGCCATTTTGGGTGTGTCATTTAACATGAAATCCAAAATCCTGGTACAAGAATGCACACACAGGCTTTGAGAATACACACATTCAAAAACCTTTTTGTTAACTAAAATGTGCTGATCCACACTGTTGCATCTGGGTTATTAAACCAAATCTGCCCTTGACCGTGAGCTGCTGAGCAAAATATAAAACATTCAGCCCCCATGCTGGGCATGAACAAAACTGAAAAAATACAGCCTGTATTTAAAAAGTTACACCAGGCATTTGGTGGTAAAAATTTGTGTTTCTACAGACCTTTAGAAGATCTTAAATCTTACATTTAAAACCTCATATTGATGTACCATTGCAAGTGCAATGGTGTCCCACCTGTATGATGGCAGAAAGCGAATGAGGTGGCACTGATCCTTGAAGACTGTGGAAGACAGACAGATGTGACAAAATACAACTTGCTGAAAGCCTTAGTCATCTGCATGTCATCCACAAATGACACTTATTATTAGATATAGTTTAGACAAGGACTGAAGCTGTAGAGAACATAGTATGTGTGTTTAAATGGCATTCTGGATGTGGCAATGGCTGTGTGTTTAAAATCAATGTTTTTTTCTCTTACATTTGGAGCTGGTTTTGTGTTTCATATTCTCAATTGTATCTCTAATGCTCCTTGGCTTGATTAAGAATGACAGCTGCATATTACTAAAGGAAATATGAACAGACTCAAATGTGATGATCTATGATTCACATTAAAATGATCTGAAATATTATGTGTTGTGACTTTACAGATCTGACATTTTATGGGTGGCTCCCCTCCCATTTTCAATCAATTTTCCTATGCATAGCTGTTAGTATGACATACTGCATATACTGTAACATCCACATAATATCCATTATTTCATGAAATGAAATCAATCAGAGTCCCTTTGCCAATTCCATTAAATCTCTTTTGATTATGAAAAATGTTCATATAACCTAAGATGTACTGTATGTGATAACTGAGATTAGTAGCAAGAGAGAATGAGAGAGAGAGAGAGAGAGAGAGAGAGAGAGAGAGAGAGAGAGAGAGAGAGAGAGAGAGAGAGATGTAAAATTATGTTTACTGACTGTGGAATAAAAGATTTTCCATCCCTTTTTTAAAGCATTTTCATAGTTAGCTGCATGACATACTGTGGAGGGCACTAGAGAACATGCAACCCACTGTTGCCCATATGAAAATTCACCATAGCAACCATGCCACTGAAGCAATTGGAGCGTCATTCACTGTAATAGACTCAGCTTGACACAGCTCAGCCCAGATACAGTCATATTCCTGCATGTAACAGTTTAATCTTTCAATATATACAGTGTTCAGCTTTTAATTATTAATAAGGCAAACAGTTATGCATTTAAGTCATATAATGGCAGTAGTGTGTGTGGAAAGTTATAGGCAGGAGTTGGTGTGTAATTATCACAGCCTCTATCTAAAGGAAAGTGTTAATTGGCACTGCCCCAAAACCTAAAATGTGTGATTGTGGCCTTGTCAGGAACATTAAAAAGCAAATTGAAACAGACTGCTCATGTCGTTCAGCAAATCCAGTATTATTTTTTTAAGCCCAGGTGAGTCTGGCTGACTGATAGACAAGATAAGGTTATTCTTTCGAAGGTTCCTGCACTTTTAATAGTTTAATAGTTTTAACACAACACTGGACTGGGAGGTCAGGACACTTTTATTATTTAAGACTATTTTTATGATGCTTTTGTTATTGCACTACCTGTGTCATTTGATGACGAGCAACGCCATCTACTGGTAATGTACAGATTATTAGTCACATATATATATATATATTAAAGTGACACCATGTAATTTTTCAACCTTCATAATACATTTTCAAGACCCTTGTGATAGTACATCGACTTTAAATAGGTTGAATGACATGTCTACCATAGCCTGCCGGGGTCTGTATCACTTTTACTCGTATTTTAAAACTTAGGGTTTGTGGTAGTAACCAGAGCACACAAAAAAACTACAAAATTCGACTGCTTTACGGCATACGTCACTTCCTCCACACAATTTGTTTTTAACGTGAATTTTGCTGGAGGCTACTTAAGGAGTGTAGAGAGCAGTTTCTAATATGTGACTCTGTGGCACAGTCTTTAGTGTCACGGACCTATGACACGGGCGACCCGGGTTCGATTCCCCTTTAAGGCAATTTTTTATATAAACTGTTGATTCATACATAAATGCGATGTTCTTTATAAATTACGGCGATTATATTGCATATAGTTCCCTGTATTCAGATGCTGTGTTCACGTATTTACCTTTCTTTTTACTGTGTCTATGATATTTAAATTACAATCCAGGATGCTATAGCACTCAAACTTGCTCACAGTGTAAAACCAAACCCTATTCATTCACCAATCAGATCCGAGCGTTTCTCTCTTCTCTCTTCCTCATTTGCTGCGTTCCGCTGTCACTCGCGTGACGTATTACAAAGCGGCAGACCTAAACGCATCGGTTTACTTGGATTTGGAGCGATTTTCACACAAAAAAGAGGAATAACGAGCGCCATTGCGGAAAATCCTGGTGGCGAGGGAGAGAGAGAGGATGCAACAATATTTGTTTGGAAAAAGGCAAGGAAATACGTCTGGTCGTTTCTGAATTGGAAGGCTGCAGCCTCCGGAGGTCAAATATGCAGGCTGCACACGTCATCAAGCCTGGGTTATTAAGGTAAACTGAGCATTACATTCGCAAGTCATAAGCAGGGCCTGAAGTTAACTTTTTTGACCACCAGCCACTGTGGCAGGTGGATTTAGAAATCCACCTGCCACAGAGACTTTTTACCAGCCAGTTTTTTTTTTTTTGCCTGAATAGTGAATGATAACACTGTCTTTATTGTATGAATTAAATATAATTTTTTTTAGAGCTACAAAAGTGAATTTCTCTTTGTCTTAGGTTGTTTGATTAACATTAATGACACAGACTTAAGTAGGTTAATTGATGTTACTGTCTCTTAAGACCAGCACAGACTGGTTTTTGACTCCCTAATACATATACTTAAGACATAAAGAAATGTTTTATTAGAAAAAGAATACTGTTGAAATCATTTTGTTTATATGTGCCCTGTCAAGAGCAGAAAGATTTTATGTACGCTTGCTTTTAGGAACGCGTCTCTCCCATGTGCCCTATTGAGTGCCCTAAAACCCGCGCATGCATACAGAGACGGAGGGGGCACAAACTGCGCACATAAACGCCGCACATACGTTGTTTTTCATTACTCTATTCGCAAAATGTATGTTAATGTACTACAGTATAAGGCACAGTAGCGCAACTCTCTCTAAAGTTTACACATCAAGAGTTCTGATCCGTCACAGCAGCACTACACATCTGTGCAACTGTAATTGTACTGTAGCCTATGTCAGCATTCAGGGCCGTGCACAGACCTTTTGAGGGGCATGTGCTGAAACTGAAAAAGGGCACCCCCCCCCAAATAAATAGCACATAATAATCGTCTTAAAAACGTTATATTTATTTACTATTAATGATTGAAAAATTCCCTATTAATGAATGAAAAATGACATTTTATGGCATTATAAGGATATCTGGCCTTCTAAGTTGGCTTTAACAATTTGCCTCCTGGGTGTTTGTCTGTATTAGGCCTATTTGTAGTCATGTGTTTGTGAACTGCTCTTGTGTACTCCCTCTTATTTAATTGTGTAATATATTAATTTTCATTTTTTTCCTCTGCTTTGCATACATAAAGTTAAATAAAAATATGTTTGAGGAAAAAAGCTATTATTTTTGGTTTTATGATCTAATTTTTATTATTTGGTTAACATGTTTATGTATGTCATTGATAAGAGGGGAAATATGAGATTTAAGATCAAAAAAATATAGTAAAATACTATTCTATTAGCCATACCATTAGCATATCCAGTGGCGTGTTTACCATTTTGGGGGCCCTATGCAAAGTCCAAGAACCAAGGCCCCCCATGCCCCAGGATTGCCCAAGGTTTTTCAATTTAATTGCACAACAATAATATTCAGTATATAGACTTAAGTGAAATATATAAACCTGGTTTATTTTGTTTTACACTGCTTAAAATAACACTAAATTGTTACAGTTTGGTATGACAAAAATTCTTGGTTTGAAAAAATGTTTCGCTCCCCTCTCAGATATATATTTTGCTTGCAAATGTCTTATAGGATGTATTTAAAACAATGTAATTAATACTGCAACTTCAGTGTCTGACATCTTACTAAAAAAACTAAATGAGGAAAAAGAGGAAGCATAAGATTATGAGACTGATCTAACAAACTGAACTAACAAACACCAGCAAACAATATTGTAAGTTGGTTATTGCTTGAATTTATGGATGGGAATCACATAACTCTCATGTTCATATTGTAAAAACAAACTTACTGTGAGATACAACAAGCATATACACTAGAAATACACTAAAGATGAGATTTTAATGACAATGATGAGATACAGAATATGATTTATGTATTTTAGACATGATTTAAACCCCTGCGTGGTGTCTTTATCATGTTTATACCTGTATGAGTGTGGAACAAAAGATGCGTGTCACCGATCAAACCAAACCACCAATCACAAGTGTGAAGCCCAAAGTCTTTAAAGTAAACTTGATCATCGAGTGAATGTTGTGCAGTTACGAGAGCACAGAGAGAGTCGAGCGAGCGCTCATTCCAGCACTTGTGTGGCTGCTTTTTGTGCGCGCTGTCCTGTAGAGTTCGCTCATCTGCGCGCTCGCCAGGACGCTTGTCCACGCGCGAATATTGTTCTGCGCGCTCGTATCTCGTGGTTATTGTGCGCGCGACTTTTGGGTCTGTTTAAACGCCATAGCCGCGCATATAATTGGTTCGCGCAGCGCAGATCACTCGAGTGGCGCAGTTTCGTCCTTCTTTTGATGAGTTCGGCTTCCCATACTATATGTGCCCTCGCGAGGATGCGCGCATATATTATTCTGCGTGCATACTTGCACATCTCTCGCTCGCGCGTGCTTTATCCGTGCCTATTTGGGTCTGAATAAACGTAACATACTTTCCCACACCTTGTGGCCAGTAGGGGGCCCCCCAAGCCCGCGAGGCCCTACGCAATTGCGTGGTTTGCGTGGTGGGTAAACACGCCACTGAGCATATCCAACATGTATCTGCCTACCTGGCAAAAACTGTGCTGAGGACCAGGAACATTGGTCTCTTGAAGGTGCACTTAGGTTGGTTGTTCTCTCTCGTGAACTACACTTTCCTTAAAATAAGCCAGCAATGAAAATGTATAAAAAATTTAGTCTAGTCATTCAGGGCTAACTTTTTGGTGATTTGGAGCACTGTAGCCCCTGACAGAAAATGTTTAAAGCGCAAGCAGAAAATTTTGAGCACACCTTAAATCAGCCTGCAATTATTCACATTTTCCCAAAAGAACTGCATTACTGAAAAATACTAAACAGACTAAACTTTGTGCAGTTGATTTCAGAATAAAAAGTTATGAACTAAAGAATCATACAGCCCACTTGGCTATATCTAGGCATAAGATACATAAATATCCAGATAGCATTTTGTAATGAGATGAGTGGCAGGGCAATACACATACTTGTATCCTTTACAAGTTTCTCATCTTCTATGATATCCACAGTTTTCCTTAACTGTGTGTTTCTATCTGTAATGTTTTTGGTGTTAATGTAGGCTAGAAGTTTTCTCTATCTCTCATCTCTGCAATGTTTAATTTTAAACCCGCGCGGGCGCATCTTCTCGCGGTTCACCCGGGCTGCGTAGACCCATCGGTAAACGATTGAGACGCGTCATTCAAATAAGCGGTAAAACCCGATCCTGCATTCCGTATTGTTGTCACGGGTGCCCTGCACATGCGTGAACAGCAGTGAAAACTGCTCGCGTGGTGTCAAAAACTCATTTTGGTCACAGTTTGGAGCCCTTGGTGCCTCCCTGATTGCCCTCTCGCCCAATCTCGTCTAAACCGGCCCTGCTCAAATTTATAAAACATACTAGTGTTTCTTTCGTAATGAGACGGCATTGTACTCAAACAACAAGATATTTTTTTACCGTTGCAAGACGTTCAGCTGCTCTGCTGTGGAACTTCAGCTCGTCGCAATCAGGGGGCGGAGTTAAGAGGTTTGACTGACAGTTTGAGCGGATACAAAAAGATTTTGTTTTTTAATAACTTTTATTTGATAAATATATTTGTAAAACAGACAGACATACGTAAAGGGTTACCAATAGCATTGATTTATTAAAGAAAATAAAAAATCTAATCAAATTCTTTAGAAAAAAAGGGCACTTCGGAGTGTAAGGACAAAAAGGGCATGTGTTCTGCACAGGTTGAGCCCTATCTGTGCACGTGCCTGTTGTGGTGGAATTAGTTGGCAGGGTGTTAAAAGACTATAGATTTAAGAAAGGGACTTTTGTCTTTTTCTACTGATGTGCAATTTTTGTCTGCTGCTATTACTTTGTTAAATAATGTTTTTATGATATATGCTTTTATTTTAATAATTTTACAATACTTAATAATAGTTTGACTGAATTTAATAATTACCATAAGCAGAATTTCATTGCTTATTCTGCTCTGCAGTTCCTTAAGGGTTTGACCTCTATGGGTTAAGAATGAGGATGGATGTCACTGAGTGCACGTCAAGTTGCTTTGCATCTTGGTCTGATACGGCGTGAATAACACAAAAGCAAAAAGTTTTAAATACAGTATATTCAACATGCCTGTCCTAATGCACTCCATGTTTAAGTGCTATTATTGGGTCCCCAGTGCTTCTATCAACCTAAAAATATGAAGAAAAAAACCCACAACCAATTTTGGTAAACCATTCTCTGTAAGCATGATGTGGGAAAATATGTCATTGAAATTTTTCTCCCCTTGTGATGTCAGAAGGGGATCTTATTATAATATTACCAACCCTTAATCTGCATTATTGGATAGATAATACACTATCCAATGGTACTCACTGCCATTTAGTGCAGAGATCAACTCATTTGCATTTATAAGGACACACCCAAAAACGGCACATTTTTGCTTACACCTATAAAGTGGCAATTTTAACAAACTTTATACGTCCTATATATATATTTGTAAATATTTCTCTCTCTCTCTTTCTCTCTATCTCTCTGTAACTGTCTCTGACAAAAGATGGATACCGTAATTCAATCAGGTTTTTCGAGTAGCATCTGCCTGCACAAGCGGAGGCTGCAGTTTCGGGACCGTAGTCATAGGACCGCAGTTATAGGACCCTAGGTTTTTAGTGACAACGCCACCTAGCGAACTAGAGGACCAACAAAGATGGATGACAAGCAGAGTGTGAGTATCAAGTTTGAATCAATTTTTATTTGAACATTAAATACAATCGTGATGCATTTCATTGGAAAGTTAACATAGCCGATTAACATAGTGATTGTGATTTGCTAAATAGTCTTGCATATCCATCATACGTAATATGGCAAGGCACGTTTATTTGTGTAGCACATTTCATACACAGAGGTCATTCAACGTGCTTTTTATAGAATAATGCTGTAAATAACTTGTTAGCACATTCGTTTAATTAAACTGTTGCATAAAAGCTTGTGTTGACTTAGTGACAGTACAAGAAAACTGTATTACGCTGGTTGTAAAAACTTGTTAGTTAGTTACTCGTTTTTTTTTTTTTTAGTTAAAATAATATAAATATGTTTTAACTGTCACATGATCACAGTCAGCCTTTTTGACGTTACCACACAATACATGTTATGAATATGTCTCTTCATTTAGATGTGGTTTTAATGTTGATTGAGACATGTGACATTTTTATAGTCAGACATAACAGTAGGCCATCATAATAATTGACTGTTAAAATACCATGTGTTAGATTGTGTCATGTACTGTTTACTGTACTGTACTGTACTGTACTGTGTACCACTTTTTAACAGCATTTTTGTTAATCAGTGATTATGTTCTTTATGTACTATTTCAGTGAAGTGGAGGAATTTAATCGAATCATAGACAAAAAATTGAAAAAAAGAGGGGAGAGCATCCAGTTGCTGCTGCATACATCACAATGTGTGCTTTAAATATTTAATATTTATATTTATCTATCTCTCTCTATTATTATTTTTTATCTGCTCAGCTTTATTGACATGAATGTTTCAAGAACCTTTGATCCTGTAATGAACACTATGCAGTACTAATATGAACATTACTTGGTATGAAGATTGATATAATTTTGTACCGTATATAATGTGTGTGCTCTGTGGTGACTAAAATCTTTAAAGTTTGAAATCAAAAATTAAAGAGTTGTTGAACATGTTCAACTAAATGTTCCTGGTTTCATTCATTTCTTTATCTTTCTCTCACTTAGGAGTCAGTGAAGACGTTGTCCATGCAGTTCTTATGTTGTTCACATCATTAACAAATTTGGGTAACACTTTACAATAAGGTTAATTAGTTAACATTAGTTAACTACATTAATTGCATGGACTAATATTAAACTGCACTTATACAGCATTTATTAATATTTGTTAATGTTAATTTCAACAATTAGTAATACTTGATAGTTGGTTAATGAATTGTGAACTAACATGAAAAAACAATTAAACGCTTTATTTAGCTTAATTAAAGATTAAGGTTAATAAATACTGTAACAAACGTTTTGCTTATGGTTTGTTCATGTTAGTTAATACATTAACTAATGTTAACTAATGAACCTTATTGTAAAGTGTTACACTATTTTTTTGTGTGTGTTCAAATTCAACTGTTGCAATATATCTACCCCAGAGTCATCCTTGTGTATTCCCTCTGTTCTTGAATATGTGATTGACTAAAAAGGCTAAAGTACACGATTCCTTGTTTATTTTACTCGATGAGTTATTAAATAATGCAACGTAGAGCCAATAATTACTTAACATTCCTAAAAATCAGATTTTATTTAAATAAAGAAAGCAGTATTTGGGTGTAATAAACCTTTAAAAACATCTAAAACTTTAAAAGTAGTTTAAATTGGGTGAAAATATGCATTTGTGGCACTTTTTTCGAGTAGCATCTGTCTGCACAAGCGGAGGCTACAGTTTCGCTAGATGGCGCTGTTAAAAAAAACGAGGGTCCTAAAACTGCGGTCCTGAAACTGCGGTCCTGAAACTGCAGCCTCCGCTTGTGCAGACAGATAATGTTGGGTTTTTCGCGCACTTGATTTTACACTGACGGACTATTTTCACAAGAGGGCAGCAACGCACAGCTCCTGCCTCATCCACTTTTTTTGCCCTCCGTCAAAATTTTTTAAATTATTTACTTGTGCGTTTTAATTCACAAACCATCGGATTGCAAAATGCCACGAATGCAATTTTCCTTCATTTTTATTATTTTAGTTTTAAAACATGTTTTAAATATTGTGTAACTGTAGAAGAATTTATAACTTGATATGGAGAAACTTGCTTTTGCTTTTAAGTCTTATTAGATTCATAATAAGTCTGTAATACGTTTAAACAGGCTTTAAAATACAATAAAACCCTTCTGCTGTATAGTTCATTGCAAGCATCACATGTTAAAGTGAGGCACGCCTACAGCGCGTGCAACAGTGGCATCCCATGCTGCGCGTGCTCTTACCCAATTCATTCTGATGGACTACAGCGAGCTCTGTAAATGACAGAATGTGCCACTCTTACTGGAAGGGTTGATTTCATGAAGGGTGATAGTGAAACAACGGCAGACCATGCCTGGTGTATCGTAGGAGCCGTCCGAAGACCTTTTAATTCTTTCACAGGATTTTTACATCTTATTTATTTCACCCTCAACCACAATGCTTTACTTCCAGTTGGTGATCATGGCAGGAACTGTTATGCTGGCATATTATTTTGAGTATACTGATACTTTTAATGTGCACGTGCAGGGCTTTTTCTGTCATGATCATGCCTATGCGAAGCCCTACCTCGGACCAGAGGAATCCAGTACGCTCCCACCAGCGATTCTGTACGCGGTGGTCGCAGGGGTCCCAGCACTTGTGGTGAGTGTGTGTTTAAGGTTAAAGAACTTATTGCATGTCGATGCTGCGTGCATGTTGAGCTATAGATCCTTTCAAGAAACAGAAACCCAAATACTGTAATTTTGTAGCTCAGTTGGTGGACTATTGCATTAGCAACGCAAAGGTCGTAGGTTCGAATCCCAAAGAACACACACTGATAAAAATGTATTGGCTGAATGCTGTGTATGTCACTTTGGATGAAATGTCTGGTAAATACCTAAATGTAATAAATAAAATAGCATAGTTTGTGCAGTCTATTGTAAACAAATTTAAAGAAGTGTTTCAGTGAAGGAGTCAGATGCCTGCAAAGTTTGGGTTAGGAAATGAATCTTACACATTAGTGATAAAGTATCATAAATTAGTTGCCCCCTTAGTACATCATCTCTCATTCATTTTGCTATTTTACCACCATTTTTCAATATTTTACTATGTTCTTACCTTAACTTAGACGAATTAATACATAGCTATTTTTTTCAGTGCATGCACTTCATCTTTGCAAAGCGCGTTGTGAATGTGTTAGCATTTTGCATAGCTCCATTCATCCCTTAGGATCCAAACAAGGATGATTTTAGAAGCTCTTTATCCACTTAAAAAATCGCCACGTTTTATTTCGTGCCACAATATTTACTCGTGTAACTACTGTCTTTAAATAGGGAAAACATTGGAGGGGTTTGGTGGCTTCTAAATTCATCCCTGTTTGGATCCTAAGGAATGAATAGGGCTAAGCTAAATGCTAACACATTCACAATGCGCTGCACAAAGATTAAGTGCACGCATTAAAAATAGAAAGGTATGTATTAATTTGTCTAAGTTGAGGTAAGAACATTGTAAAATATTGAAAAAGGTGGTGTTTTTCTTTAATCTATTACAGATTTCATTTGAATTATTTAATAGAGGATTTAGTGGATTTAGGACCTTTCAGTTAGTCTTACCTATAAGTAAACTGTGGTTTTCTCACCAACTGCTGTTTTTTTGTAGAATCAACCAAGGCTTGTTTCATATTTCTTTTTGAACTTGTTTTCTCTCAAGTTTGTATCTCAAGGGTACCATGAGTTCCTATGACTGTGTTTGGCCACAGTGACTGCTGGATTGAGACTTTTCTTTGAAAAGTCACTTGTTGGCTCTAGACGTCTGCCCCTCCAGTATATTAAGAGAGAATTTATGATGAGCAAGATATTGGCAGCTCCGAGGATCAATTAAAGTGCACCAGGATCACCACAGAGCCTCCCTGCTCTCCTCTCTCATAAGAAATCCTATGGATTTACCAAATCGATCTTAAAACACTCTTATATTAAGGCCACACAAGTTCATTCTAGAGATGACTATGATCGTCATTTGTCACCCATTTGCTAAAAGCATGATTTTTTTGAGTTATGCTCTGTGGTGGCCAGTAAGACAAGAAACATACTTTATGTAAGTATATATTGCTCAATCTAAAATTGTGAACTAAGGTTAAATGGCAATTTTGTGATGCCCCCTTTTAGGCAACTCATCATACATTGTGATGGTGCACTAAATTATGCAAAAGCATCTGCGTTTACAGTACATACTTGTGTATGTAGTTCCCAATGTTTTCTCAGTGGCTGCCCAGCTGAACCTCCACATTTTCGAAAAGCATGGTCCTGTATCAGCTCTCTGTTTGGAAAAGCACACAACAAATAAGTGTATACATTTTTGAAAGGTGGTGTTGTCCCAAGTGGAAGACATGTTTATTTTTACTACACCTGGCTGTTAATGATTTGAGGTCCTTATGCAGTACAAGAAAAGCTGAGGAGTGCAGAAATTGTCCAGTGATCCACTTTTTTTTGTTAAACAAGTACATCATCATGGTACTTGTAGTGCACTGCATTTCATTGTTTTTGTTTAGTATGAATGAACACACCACTTAAAGAAGTTGGGCGTTACAAAATGAAGTGCACAAGTACAGCGTCTAAAGACCACTGATAATAGTATTAGGATTTTGGGTGTCAAAGTAGGTCAGTGTAACTAGTTACAGTTACTTGCTCTTGATAGTTGAATTAGACAACTGTGAAAACCGTCACATAGAGTTTAAACTGTTTATACAGTGCTGCTGAGACTTCACCACAAATCACTCAGATCTAAATAAGACCATTTTTATTATTTATTTATTTACATAATTTATAAAGACTTGACATGCATTTAATTACTGCCCTACATAAACATCAAATCTGTTTTGCATGCATGTGATGTAGAAGTTAAAATAAATGTATTTTTTTATGCATTTGACCATTTGATAAAGAAGGCGTAAGAGTCGTTTGATTCTGGACCAACTGGAGTTGGAAGCAGAAGGCGTACGTGCAGGATTTTCGCTTTAGGCTGTCTTTCATGTTCTTAATATGAAATATGAATTTGAAAACAGATAAAATATGAATTACAGAACCCTTGGATGGCCTATATGACACTGAGAGAAACAGGCTCACTTTTTATGCTGCAGCCATTTGACATTTATGGGCCGGGACACTTGATTTCTATTAGAAGTGAACGCTAACTCATGTCAGTCAACCATTACCGCTCCAAAACGCATTTGTAAAGAAATATGAATCTGTTCTGTTCTCTGTAGCAACCATGAGAAGTTGTCTTGTTTATTAATATGTAACGTATACATTCTGATCTAAAAAATTTACTCATGCATGTAAAGAATTAACAAATGGGCCTTTTTCCGCTGTGTGATATACATCTTACAGAAAGATTTAGGCAACATGCACTGTTGAAGATTCTAAGTTTACATTTACAAGCATTGTGATTTTTTATTAGAGTTTGTCTTTAGCATTAATCTACACAGAGATTCACAGTATGTTGCACTGTTGGTTAATTGAGTATTTGTAAGTTGATGATGGAGCATTGCAATGAATTACCAAGTTTACTTGTCTCTGTGTTTATTCATAGGAATTCAAGTATTGAAATGAGGGTGCCAAAAGCTGCTTTGAGAACAAGGCTCTCTAGCTTTACTCTTGCTGTGAACTAATTAGTTTGTTGTTACGTGACAAACACTTAATATTCCAAGTAATTTAAAATATCATAAGGCATAGTATAGTAACTGGTCCTGCCGGAGGGCAATAGGGAAAAGCTGCGAACGGATTCTCAGCCAGTCTGGAAAATTTACAGTAATGTGCAGAAGGAGTTGCCCCTTTTCAATAAATCTAGTAATTTTCAGGGCACAGTTGTCATTAGATGTAAATTAAATAATGTTATATGTTAATACAAACATAAGAAAAAATTGTCATCACTCATACATTATCCATGCTAATAAAGATGCTATGCATGATGAACAATGTGATTTTTGGATGTCTCAGCACTGCAAGTTTGAAAAGCTCCTTATAGCCTTTTACGGCTTGATTCTTTCAGACAGATTCAATACTAATTACTAGTGTGTTTTTTCATGCTTCCTTTGACCCTGGTGCTTCCTGCCAGTTTGGCATAATTCTCCAAAATCAAGTTCAGGACTTTGCTGGGAGCTGGCATCCGGCCTGTACAAAATCAGACCTCTAATCATTTCTATTGTGTTGATGAATTGGTCTTTATGCTTGTTCCAATGTTGCAAATGACCTGTATCCAGATTTAATTTCCGAGTCCAGAAAATAAGATTTTAGTTTTATTCAAGGTCATAAAGCTTTAAGCAAAGATCAAGGAAAAGCAAAAGAGATAGCGCCAGAGTCTATAAGTGAAATAAAAGATGACATTTGGTGCTGTTTTGTCCTCAGATTACAGTTACCGAGTCCGTGCTCTTCTTGCTGCAGTATGTCTCTGAGGATCTAGACAACAGAGAGAAGATCATTGTGATGGGGGACTGTTGTTACCTCAACCCTCTGGTCCGAAGGACTTTTCGCTTTCTCGGTATGTCCTCACCGACTGGATACACACTAATTAGGAAAGACTCTTTCCTTTCTTGTTTTTGAATTTGTGCCTGCAGCAGAAAGCAACCAACATCTTAGATTTAGATCCACATACAGTAGTTTGCAGGTTTGTGTGTGTGTGTGTGTGTGTGTGTGTGTGTGTGTGTGTGCAGATGATGTGTTCTTGGCTTTCTCTTTATTTATTAATAATATTTCTTCTGCAGAGAGAAAATGAAGGAGAAATGTTATGGGATGTTTCTTGGAGTTCAGACTAAACCAAATATTAGTCCTCAGGGCTATAACTCTAGTACACATTGAGAGGGATGTGCCCACTTACAATATTTACATAAAGCTTGACCAATGTGTTTTATTTTAGAGATCACTTCCCAAGTTTAATTTTTAGATGCCATTTACATGACAACCAAAAAATGAGAACGTTTTTAGCATTTTGGCAGTTCGTTTAAACGACAATGGCGTTTTGGAGTCCCGAAAAGGCAAACATATGAAAATGGGCTTCAGAGTGCAAGGCTGTGTCCGAAACTGCTCCCTATCTCCTATATATACAGTAGTTTACTCTGTTTGGCGTGTGCCATTTTGTAGTGGTGTCCGAAACCTGAACAACTTAATTCCCTATACATTCGTGCACTACTGTACTTTGAGGGATACTGAGAATATTGACAGTAAACACCACAAATTTAGGTTTATACACTTTTGTTAGGTATTGTTGTAAGTTATTTTCTACTTTTTGAAAATAAGCTAATTAAAAAATAAATATGATGCATTTTATTTAAAAAGAACACATCTTTTTTATTAAATATAATAAATAAAAACATAATAGTTACAAGCAATACACTCTTTATTATAAACTAATAAAATAAACATGACAAATGTGACAAACAGTAAGAAAGTAAACTACTACTATTATGATGAATCTCTGCGACAGCTCTCTGATGCATGGTGGGCCTATAGTATTTATGCACTCATTTTCGTTCACGTCTTCACCATACAGTATAGGGGACTCAAATGGGATTCTTTTATGTACTATAGGGAATAGTGAAGAAGTGAAAGAGTGCACTACTCGAAAGACTACTCCTCCTTCAGTTCTCTTAAGGGCCTTTGGTAGTGTGAGTGACATTACCGCCCACTGGCATGCATTATACAGAATTTTCTGCCCTTTCATGTAAATCGTTTTGACAATATTGTTGTGTTACGTAAAATTTTTCACGAACACAAAGAAAAAACTTTTACGTTTTTCAGTACAAACGTTACGTGTAAACGTAGCTTTAGATGGTAAAATACTCTTTACTCGCCAGACTTAATGACGTGTAGTGATTTAGATTTTATGATATAGTAACTTTTATTTGTTTATGAACTTTATTTACACTGTGGCCCTTCGTGTTTGCGTGTTCCATTAGCTCACTTGGCGAGAAATAGTGTTAACAACACAAATTTCATGGTATCACACATACTGATAAAATTTATATATTTTACTTTAATGCACTGTAAATCACTCAGGATAAAGCATCTACCAAATGCATAAATGCAATCTAAATGTAAGCTGCTTGAACCAGCTTGACATAGGAACTTTGAGCCAACCAATGGTGTAGATTTAGAGATGGTCTACCTGTTTGTTTAAACAATTGCAAGCATGTGTTCAAGAACTGTTTAAATTTGTAATTGTTTTTACAATTTTGGTGGCACTGTCACTAAAATGACACACGTTATGCTTCTGCAATTCATCTGTTTCATTAATTTAAAAGAGATTGAAACATAAGCAATGCTAAATTACACAAATAATGCAGTATATTACAAAAGCAGGGAAAAACTAATAAATGTTCTGGTTTTGGTGAATGCTAATCTGAATATTGTATATTCATAACCTTGTAACATTAGAGCATGAACCTATCATAAATTCAGCCTGGACCTGTTTCCTTTAAAACACTGCCATTTTACAGATATATATATATATATATATATATATATATATATATATATATATATATATATATATATATATATATATATATATATATATATATATATCTTCTAACAGGATCTATATTACTTTCTGTATCTACACTCTTAAAAATATGCTGAGCTCAGATGCAAAAGCTGCTTTATTTCACTTCAAATCAGACAATTCAGAAATACCAATTTGTTGGCAGAATCCATTAAGAGTTTGATAAAAATGCTCATTTACGAGAAACACACATTTACCAGATATGCACTTTGTGTTTTGCATCTGAGTTCTTCATTTGTTCCATAATGGTAATGGTTTTTGTGTGGCTGTTGCGTAAAGTTGCACTTCTATTTTACAAAGTTTTGGTAGTTGAAAAAGGTCAGAAAGAAATGTTTTTAAGAACCTCTTATCGTGGTAAATTCACTATGGGAATGTTGCTTATTCTTTTAGTTTTGCATTCAAAATTGCTGTGATGTCACTCTTTTTCAGTGGTTAACAAATCAAAAGTGCTGTGCCACATTACAGTACATGTCTGGTTGAAAATTGAGTCCTTTTGAAGATTGAGAAAATTGGAGCATAATGAACTATCATTGCAATACAGAAACTGTGCGAGCACAATGACAGCAGCTACGCTTGTAGTAAACTAGTTTAAGTCTGCTGCATCTCTGCTCTCTCATCATAGAGAACATTCAATGTGACATAGCTGCCCACGCATACTTTAGGTCTTATCCCTGTTCTTGCCCAATATTTTGATTGTAAGAAAAACATAATTTCACCTAGACCTGGACTCCTGTTTTTTTTAAGGTTTTTAATACAGTTATAGTTCAGCATTACTTGAGCTTTAACATAGGATTTGTTTAATTTATTAATAAGCAAACATGTACATGTATATGTCATCTTTAAATTGATGCTTTAGTGAAGTGTTTTTACATTGGCCCCCAAAGGTCTCTTAAAGGGACATTCCACTTTTTTTGAAAATATGCTCATTTGCCAGCTCCCCTAGAGTTAAACATTTAATTCTTACCGTTTTGGAATCCATTCAGCTGATCTCTGCTCTGGTGCTAGCACTTTTAGCATAGCTTAGCACAAACCATTGAATCTGATTAGACCATTAGCATCGCGCTAAAAATATTTTGCCTATTTAAAACTTGAGTCTTTTGTAGTCATAGATATATACACTAGATGTCGCCACCATCTTAGAATAGGGGTCTTGTCATAGGAAGTAGCTATAAGCTGCTATCTCCGCCTGTACTTCGAATTCATGGACGATGCCGGACTTTTGTGCTGCTTATGGATGTGAGGCCTACTAGCACTATGCCTTATAGTTAGAAAAAGTAGATTTTCATAATATCAAAACTCAATTTTCTGGACTCCATGCTAAATACATGTCTGACTGTTGAAACGAACCAAAAGAAAACCAAGAAAATCGCATTCATAACGATTTATGGTGATTTTATTTCCGTTACACCATTGCCTACAATGACGCTGATGTGGGGTTCCCCTGTTTCAAGATGGCGGCTCTAGTTGACGCATTCCGTCCAATGAACTGCCGTAGCCAAGTGTACATATATATCTAGTGCCGATATCTAGTGTGCATATCTATGTTTTGTAGTTACATTTTTTACTTACATCGACAGAAAATTAAAAGTAGCTAAGTTCTAGGCAGAAACGCTAGGAACTATAATCTCAAACTGGCGTAATAATCAAGGACATGACATTGCTGCCGTAACATAGCTGCAGTAGGCGTAGTGATATTACGCACTGCCCGAAAATAGTCCCCTGCTATGGAAAGTAACCAAGGGGACTATTTTCGTGTCTTAGTACATAATGTAACTACAAAAGAGTCAAGTTTTAAATAAGGAAAATATTGGAACTCTTTGGTAATTTTTAGCGCAATGCTAATGGTCTAATCAGATTCAATGGATTGTGCTAAGCTATGCTTAAAGTGCTA
The DNA here is from genome assembly GCF_030506205.2 of Paramisgurnus dabryanus. Taxonomy (NCBI): domain Eukaryota; kingdom Metazoa; phylum Chordata; class Actinopteri; order Cypriniformes; family Cobitidae; genus Paramisgurnus; species Paramisgurnus dabryanus. The sequence goes on along the minus strand of NC_133342.1, from coordinate 22,839,387 downwards.
ACACCAGACCCGGAGATCAGCTGAATGGATTCCAAAATGGTAAGATTCAAATGTTTAACTCCGCTGGAAAAAGAGAATATTTTCAAAAAAACGTGGAATGTCCCTTTAAGACACGCTTAAAAATCCATAACTGGCATTGTAGTACAGTACATAAATGATTAAACTACCTGTAAATGCGTTTACATAGCCAAATATTTTTAAAAAATTTGTTGTTTTAAATCCTAAAAATAAATAAAATTACTACAAAAAAATCAAGACACTTTTCATTAGTCAAACATTAATATGAGCTAATGTAATGTACTGCAACTATGTGAACAAAAGAGATTTTTTGCAGAGAAGTCGTCTAGCGTTTGTTTGTGAACATTCAGACCTTATTACACCCTAAAGAGTCCTGTTACTTTCTGGGGGTGCGGTGTAACATACACATTAACCATATGTCCTGTTTATGTCTCTGTGTTCTTACAGGTGTGTACGCATTTGGCCTTTTCGCCACAGACATTTTTGTCAATGCAGGGCAGGTGGTCACAGGAAATCTTAGTCCCTACTTCTTGACGGTGTGTAAACCAAACTACACTGCGTTGGGATGCCAACAGGTTGTGCGTTTCATCAACCAACGGGAAGCCTGCACAGGCAATGAGGATGAGATTTTACATGCCCGCAAGTCCTTCCCATCTAAAGAGGCAGCTATCAGTGTATATGCTGCTGTTTATGTTGCTGTAAGTAAACATGCTGAATGCATACATTAGAACCAGTTGTATCATCATCACATCCTAAACAGCAGGTGATCAAGCAAAAAAGCAACCATCCAAAATCCCATCCTCATGATTGCCTTAAATGCATGTTTTCTCATTGGCTGTGATTGTGCTGCTGTAGATTTAATGTGACACAAGTGATAAGAGCTTTGTGTTTAAAGTACAGCTTTGGGGTTGCTGAACTGTGGGATATACAATATATCTGGATAGATATAGTTTAGGTGGTGTAGCTTTAATATCTGAATGGGGTGGAGAGGTGTTGTTACCCTATATGCACATTAACACATAACTATCTGCATTCATTTGCTGTACACAAGAGATGCTTATTTGGTGTGCAGCAGCTGAAAGGAACTGTTTTTAAGCAAAAGTTGAATGAGCAAAAACAGCCTTGTGGCTGCCAACATTCAATGTGTTAAATTAAATATTTTATTCAAACTGACATGCATATACAGTAGTACAGCATGATATGTTGTAAAACCAGTGTTCGAATTGAAGGGGGTCTGGGGGGGTCCCGGACCTCCTATAAGCCTTAAGGGACCCCCCATAAAGCACAAAAATATAAATTAGGGGGGTCCCCTGGTTTTTATTAAAATTAAAATACTACATGAATTTAAAATTCTCATGTTGCGTGTCACAAAGCGAAACTGGCTTTATTTGTCCCAATTTCGCAATAAACTAATTCAAATGACTTCTGTCTGAAATAAATAAACTCGCAAGTGCGCCTCATGCTGTTTTCTGGAGGAATTGACAGACAAACAGTGGCAAATCTATCCTCTCAGTCTGACGGCTGGTCCACCCAGTCACACAAAATATTTTATTGGGGAAGCAGAAGAAATCACGCTTAAATGATAATAAATGATAGTCTCAACTTCGTCTGTGAGCGGCATTGACAAGTACATAAACCCTGTGCGTGTTTGCTGTGATTGTTTTTAATGATAGAGAACACGAACCATTTGATATTTCAGATGAAATAAAACTTATCACTAAGTTAAGCAGATCTTACTTGTAATTGTCATCTATGTGACGCGACAGTCGGCACTCAGCAGCACATCATCATTTGAAATCCGCTTACAAGATGAATTCTCTTGTTATGTTAAATATGAAGTTTACATTGCGTTGTAAAAATGATGAAATTATCTTCATACGTGCTTAATTCATAATGAGAACGTATTAATACAAGCTTGTTTATGCTGCTGTATTATATAACAAAATAAACAATACATGTCATTTTATATACAAACTATAATTCTATCTTGACAAGCACATTATCTGCTTCATGTTGGTCCGGTTTAATTCAGAGGACTCATTGCTTTTGTGTATTCATTTTCATTTTAAGCCTTTAAAAAGTAATTATTTTAGATGCAATTTTGTAATATTTATAGCTTAAATTATCTAATATAATTTTTAAAACATTTAAAATCATTTTGCAGAATTCCGCAGATTTTTCAAAAACATTTCCAGAGATAAGGCAAAAAAAGTCAGCATATTTCGTCTGTCCCTGTTTATCGCTCAAATACGCATCATTCAGAAATAAATAACTATATTTATAGAAAGTATCTTTTGCATGTGTTTTTTTAAACCTTGCAAATGTTAACATGCAAGCGATTTTAAAAAATTTGAGCGGAAGATGTTAAAGTGGGCTGTTTTATGTGCGCAAAGACAAGGACACGTCGCGCACACATTCTTAAATGGCACTCATAAGCGGACGCACGGAGACGCGCAATTCCTAAAGCATGCAAACACAATATTATTTGGAAATACCACAGTCTTGGCACCTATTCTCATAAAAACATTCAGTTATGTTTTAAAGTAAGTGCAATCAGTTCAGAAAGAAATCAGATGTTTGTGTTGGTCTGAAAGTAGCAGTTCTTATCTGCTTGTGTTTCTGTCATTTATATTAATTAAACAACAGAAAACAAAGGAAAATCACTTCTGTATCTAAAAACAGATTAATTATTCGATGAAGAAGACAGTGTTATTATTCATTTGATTCTATTTATGTACCTAAATATATCTTACTTTATTTGTAACTTTGTTCTTTTCTATTTTTTATGCTCATAATTTCTTAATTTGTTCTTATGTTATTTTCCCTCCCCCAGTTTTGCTGATCTGAAAGTATTCGATCTATGACTCAAAAAACGCAATGTAATCCATTTAACCACTACTATACTGTATAGTAAAATTATGTAATTTAAAAATGAGTTCCACCCTATTTCACCCCTATTCTGTGTAAAATTTCTGCCCTTGCCAGTGTTTCACACTAATTTGAGGGGTAAAAAATGTATTAGAGTTTGAGTTAAGGGTAATTTGGGGTTTCTTTGATTAAAACCAGGATCAGATGATTACTGATCAAGGACGATCACATCTTACTTTGTGAAATCACAGCGATCCTATGATAAGGGGGTGGGGCTTGGCCAGGGGGTGGGGCTTAGCTAGGGGACCCCTCATAAGCTTTGACATAATTCGAACACTGTGTAAAACTCCTGTCAGATTTAAGATGGATTTATGGTGTGATAGTCTGTATGATCATATTTGCAGAGAGCATTAAAGAATTTTTTTCTAACACTCCTACAAGTTCTGCATGAGAGCATGTGAATTATACACCAGTTCTGGAGAGCACTTCTTATGCAGACATTGTTATTGATCCAGGTATGAATAGGGTTTCATAACATGTTTTTTTAACAAAAATAAGCACGAAAAGTCATTTTCTATTTATTCTCTACCAAAAAAACTACCAAAACCCATCCCAGCTGCACGGCACTCATTCTGACAACAGCAAATTGATTTTCATTTTCCCATCGGATCTTACAAGGTCTTTAACTCAGTAGAAGCCTTGCATCTCACACTTTCTGATTTTTCACCATTTTGAGATCTAGACTGACCTGTGTAAATTAATGGGCTCATATCACTCCGTAGAAATGCCTGCATTGCGGTCAGAGCCATTCAGTACTTTAACCCTTTAACTACCTCTCAAGCACATATTTTATTGAGAGGAGTACCTAAGCTGATTGAGCTATCTCTACAGTACCATTTGCTTGAGATATGTTATGCCAAAAAATAAGCCCTTACTTTACAAAATTGCTAATGTTTTCAGATCATCCATTTCTGTAGTCAGAACGTATTATTTGCTAAAAAGAAATATACATTTCCAATCATTCACAGCTATGACACCCAGGCAGTTAACTCATTCCCTGCCAGCCATTTTTTGAAAAGTTGCCTGTCAGCATTTTTTTGTGATTTTCACAAAAGTTTCACAAAATGCCTTTCAGGAAAATGTTCTTCAAATAATATATAAAAATACAAATATATCAAATGAAAGAACAAACTGCTTCTCTGCTTTCAAACAAACAATAAACAAAACGGGGGGAATTTTTTTTTCTTTTTTCATCCTATCTATATTTTTTCTTTGCTTATAAATTCTTAAATATGGGTATATTCTTTAAAAATCTGAAATAATTGCATTTTTGTGAAGGAATTTTGTTAGAGATGAGATTCGGAACAATTAATAAAACATACACAGAGTTTAAAATTAGTAAATTGGCTTCAGTTTTTTTCATAAATTGGGTAAGTGAACATAAAAACATAAAAAATGTATTAAAATGTTTCCTTTTCTAGACTAGAAATAAGGATTTTTTTGTAATTCAGTGTTTATTGGTTTTGACAAAGCACATTTTGCAAAGTTACAAATAGAAAGTATTAGACCATTATTACCCCTATTCCCTCCCCCCGCATAAAAATAAGGATGAACTTAAAGTATACTTGGCAACACTAAAAGCTTAATTGTTCCAATCAGTTTAATCACTTTCGATGGTTCAAGTCATTAAATCAAGTCATTAAATGGTCTTAATTGTAATAGGTTAGGTTTTGACACAAACAGCCTGAAGGCACATGTAGGATGTCCAAATCTGGCTTGTTGGATAATAATTTATGGCTCCTGTGATAATAAAAAAATGAATAACTTCCCAATAGACAGAGTAACTTTAATCATTCATATTCAGCTGACACAAAGTCATAAAGTTGGAGGAGAATCAATAGCTCAAGCATGCCTTTGGGCTACTGTTTCCTAATTAGCATGCTTTTCCTGTGATGGATTCTTAAAGAAACATGTGAAATAAAAAAATTGCTAGATGAAGGTCGAATGGAGAATAAATACGTCTGATTGTCCACCTTTCCTCTCTTTCTAAAGCTCAAGCTGTAATGGGGAACAGAATGGACAAAAGCAATTACGATGCAGGTTCTCTCTCCAAATACCACCAGACTAGTCTTAAAATGCCATCTTTTCAGTTTGTGCTTTAGGAAATGATGTAGCTGTAGCATGTCAGCGGATTTCACATTGTTGAATGCGCCGGCATGTCAGAAGCAGTCAACACATTCAAATATACATGGATTAAGTAATTTCTGCATTAAGTTTATCAAAACAAAACCTTCAAATCATTAATAATGTAAAACATTTTCCAATAAAAATGACTTAGAAAAGTATAAAAATACATTTAAACAATGATCTAAGAAGAATAAACACCTTAAAAATATTTCAGCAAATGGATATGTCTAGAAATCATCAAAACTCTTAGCATGTTATTTTAAGTGGGCATAAAATATTTCTTCAATTGTTAACAATTACACACCAGCCATCTGAACCTTCTACTGGAGAGTAACTCATATTCTTTATATATTGTTTTGTGTTCTGCCTTCTGCACAACACATATCCCCATTAGTTTTAGCAAACACGGATGAATTGCAGCAACGCACCCATGTGCGAGCAGTGAATGGATGAGGTATGAAAACCGTTTACACACAGGTTGAGATGAAGATATATGACAGAATGCTCTGTGTTTGCTGTAGATGTACATCACATGCTCAGTGAAGGCCAAAGGGACGCGGTTGGCCAAGCCGGTGCTCTCTCTGGGGCTCGTGTGTCTGGCCTTCCTAACAGGGATTAATCGTGTAGTGGAGTACCGCAACCACTGGTCTGATGTCATCGCCGGCTTCATCATTGGAGGAGCCATAGCTGTGTTTATGGTAAGGTCACATCTGATAGCATACATGGTATACACAGCCATAAAGATACAGAGTTCATTTTTAAATACATATATATTTCATACTTGATCATCTATAACAGTCATGTCATCGGGTTTTATTTGAACTTGTGAAATTGTCACTATGCTAAAAGGGGAAATACTGTACTAATTCTGTTGATATGCTGATAAAATAATTTGTCTGTTTCATGGGTTCGCATTAACATGCAATCAGATATGATAAGTTAACAAAGCATGTTTAGCGTGCGGTCCAAGAGGAGGGATTCGAGTTTGGAATTTTAGCCTGGAACCAGAGTTCTCCCCTCTTTTTAATTGGGATCGATACCAGCCGAGAGTGAGGTGATGTGGTGGAGAATGGATGCTGGGACAAAAGTGAGGGACAGCTATAGACGGTTTCAGCAGTAACAACAAACAAGCGACTTTTGAGGAAAACACGTAACTTCTGGTTAACTCCGCTAAGAATCAATAACAACAAAATCCGTTTAAAGTATTTAATTTATATAACAAGCAAAATAAACAACACGTAGATTACCTAGGAAACCAAAACATTTGTTATTTTTGACAAGGTATTTGTTTAAGAGTTCAGAGTTCAGTTTATTTTCTTGAAAAAAATTCAAGAAAAAAAAGTTTACATCTGGGTGTAGTGCAGTGCTTTTTTGGTCCATTGTAATATATGTCTTAGAATTTTGCATTTATGTGAACTTAGGATAATATTGTCAGTGCAGACCAACTCAGGCAAGGTCTTGCGCTAACATATTGAATTGTTAGCAAGGTTTTGCTTAAGAAAAGAATTTAAAGCAAAATACATAAACTCTTAAATCAATCTCATGGGTCATGACTAAGTGCAAGGAATTTGTGCTCTTTCTCAAAGGCAACCCGAGTTAATTTTCAGAGTACTATATGACACAATCTCATGGCAATTTAAAGCTATTTTACATTTTAACGAATTGGTGGCTAATTCATATCACTTTCTCTGAACTCATTTAAACACTTTTTTACAATCTGCTTTTGCCCCAGTGATGGTTGTGTTTAGGGGTGGAGCTTCATGGTTGGTTTTTCTAATAACCGTACATTTTTGTAAGATTTACATCATACAACTTTATCCAAAATTGTGTAAAGTATTCAAGTATGTTGACTTTTTTCAAGTGTCTGTACTTCATCAGAGTGTTTAACTTCACTACTTTCTCGGACAGTTAAAAAAAGAGTTCAGTTTCAGCAACTAGCCAGACCATTAAAAAACAGAAACCGGAAGGAAAGTTCGGACCAGACACGTAACCGCGTGACTGCACATGCGTCCGATCAAACCCGTCTACGAACCTGTTTACACTGATTGGTTGGATTACACGATCACGCATCTTCTGAACTTTGTTAAATAAACCAATAAATTTTAGAATTAAATAATTCTTTAAAAAAAAAAATTTTAATTATAAAAAATCAAGAATGAAGCCCCACTCCTGAACCCAATGTCACTTGGGCGAATTAAACTAAAACTAAAATGGGATATTAAAGTGCACCCTTCTCATTGCTAAAAAACAACGATATTTTGTGTATTTTGTATAATACAATGTGTTTGCATGGTTTATGGTTAAAAAACTAATAATTTTTCAAATACCGTAAATTTTTAAAGCTCCAGATTTCCCTCTCTTCCTGAAACACACTGACTTTGTAGAAAACTCATTCATTTGAAAAATGCGGTGTCCTTTACTGGCCAGCTAATCTGTACATTGTGATTGGCCTGAATACCTCTCACTTTAGCCGGAAATGTGACGCTCCTTACCATGTTTGAAAGATTTGGTCACAATGCAATGCTAACAGGAGTTTACTTACAGGCTGAGTCCAAAGCGGGAGAAATTATGATAATGTCGGTCTTGTTTACATCACCAATATCAGGAAGTAAACTGTTGCCTACAATCTGTGTGTTTGTTGTAGTCCAAGAAAAGAGTTTTACGTTGGAGACGATAACTCGCGTCATCGTTTAATTTGGGATTTGTACCTTTTGCATGTCGCTAACATGTACTAATACACACTTACTGTACACACCAAAGGAAATGTAAAATTGTGAATCAGGGGCCGTATTCATAAAGAATTTTAAGGCTAAAAGTAGCTCCTAACTGGTGAATTTAGGAGCAACTCCTAAAAATTATGGGCGTGTCACTCCTAACTTTAGGACTCCTAATTTTTTTCACTAAGAGTAATTCACGAAGCATTTTAGCCCTAAAAGTAGCACCTAAGTCTGGGACAGCTTAAAAGTCGAGAGGACTCCTAACTCACTAAGACCTATTCACAAAGGATCTTAAAATGCCTTAGGTGCTGATCCTCCTTTACATGGACAGTTTCACCAACTAAAAAGCATTGCACATAACACTTAAAAGCACACTTTAATGTATGTCAGGCTCAAGAAAACAGAGAAGATCCCAATGCAGTAAACAGAAGGTTTTATTTAAATAATAATGTGGGTAAACAGACAATAGCGGTCTGGGCATAAAGCCACACCAGGGCAGACGGCTGAGGCGGGGAGCACACACAAGCACCGGGGAGGAGAGCCACACACACGTTCGGGCTCCGGCCAGACAGCGAACGGTGGGAGAGACTATATGTGGGGGCCAACCACAAAAGGCCAGATGACAGTCCGACTACAGGCACTCGAGGCAGATGGAAGAGGAGATCCTGTGGCGGGCAGAGAGAGAGCGTTAGTGGTGCTGAAGGGAGAAGCCGTGCAGCTTCAGTGCTGAAGGACCCTCCTACTGGACAGCGGCAATGCCGCGGCGAGTGTGCGCTGCTGTAAGCACAAAAGGCAGTCAATAAAACAGGCAGGCAGTTAAGCAGGCAGAAGGAGAGTGGTCCGTAACTGGTGAGTGAGAAACAGTCTCTGAGAGCCGTCGAGTAATCAGAGTCCACAGAAAAACTCCCGGGTAGCAGAGAGCACAGACTGGGGTAGGAGAGATAATTCCACAACTAGAAACAGACACAAAACACGACTAGGAACTAGCGTAGCTAGAAATGGCAAGAACATACACTGTGACAGACTAGTATAAAGACAAACGGACTTGCAAAGACACACTAGACACACAGGGATTAAATACACAGATCAGACGAGAGGATAACAAGCAACAGGTGAGGAAGACGAGAGGAGGCAATCACACTGAACAGGAACACCTGTGAGGGAAGCACACGTGAACCTGTAAAACACATACAAACACAAGACAACCACAATACCAACAAGACAAAACCATAAATATATTTATATATATATATATATATAAATATATATAAATATATATATGCATGAAAACAGAACACTAGACTAAACAAGACATAAAAACAAAGACTGGAAAATGCAAGGGAGCGGGGAAAAATAACACACAATGACAAGAGAATACAAGGGAGGGTGGAAAAGTCACAAGACACGGGAAAAACGTGGTCTGATATGACAATACCAAAACCACGTTCTCCCACACAAAACATTGTACTGTCAGGACCCTGCCATACACAACTAGATATAATTACCCAACAAGATTATGGCAGAGTCCTCACAGGACCCTCCCCTCAAGGGACGCCACCTGGCGGCCCTCAAGGAGAGACACAGGACAAGACAGACTGGACACTGGACAACACCCACGAAAACATGACAAACACTAACAAGGGAAGACAAGACAGAACAACTAGAGGGTTCGGGTGGGACAACAAGAACAACAAACAAGGGAGGGGGGGCGGGGGAACAACAACGTTCACAGGAGGAGGGATGGGACTGGGTACAGGACGAGACCTCTGACCCCAGGGAGTAGCTGAGGGTTGGGTGCGGGGAGACCGGGCAGGCCTAACAGGGTTCCGTGGGGAGGAAACAGCTTGGGGCAAGGCAGGAACAACTAGGTCAGGGTTGACAGGCTGAGGGGAAACAGGAAACATGACAGGGGGCGCTGTGGCCGGCAGCGGAGACAACACAGGAACATTCACAGGAGTCGCTGCAGACGGCAGCGGAGACGAGGCGGGGACAATGACAGGAGGTGCAGCGGACGGCTGCGGAGACAACACAGGGACAGTGACAGGGGCCGCTGCGGACGGCAGCGGAGACGGGACAGAGACAAGGGCAGCTGCGGTGGGCTGCGCAGATGGCAGGGGCTGCAGCGGATGCTGCGCAGATGGCAGGGGCTGCAACAGAGGCTGCGCAGACGGCAGGGGCTGCAGCGGAGCAGACAGAGGCTGCTGCTTCTCAGAGGACTGAGGGGTGGCAGCTGGCTGAAGAATAGAGGATCCTTTCTTCCGCTTTTTCTTCTTAGGACGCGGTGCAGAGAGTGGGGCAGGTGGAATGAGCGCCGTGGTGGGAGTGGCAAGATCCGTGGAGGACCCCCCCAGACGCCGACTCCAACGAGATCCTCCTCTCGCGCTTCCCTCGAAGGCTGACTGGTGAGGCGGGGCTTACCGGACAGGATGTGGAGGGCGCAGGACTCTCCTGGGTCATCACCCCGACAACGCACCCCTCCGGGATGGATGGCAAAGGGACAGGATGAGAGATGTCAGTGGAAACCCCTGGCTCTTCACGGTTCATAAGATACTCCACGGTCTCCGGGAAGCCCAGGGGTCTCAGGGTCCTTTGCTCTGCCGTAGTGAGGGGCTTGTCGAGGCAGCCATTAAAGACCACCTTTAGCTCAGCCTCGTTGAAGCCAGAGTACTTGGCAGCCTTCAAGAAGTCAAAGGCGAAATCCTTCACGTTAGCCCCCTTCTGCCGGAGGCCGAACAGGATATGCGCTTGGCGGCTTCTGTAATCAGACCAGGATAGGTCCATCTCTGCGGGATCCAGTTATGGCAAGTCCGTTCTGTCAGGCTCAAGAAAACAGAGAAGATCCCAATGCAGTAAACAGAAGGTTTTATTTAAATAATAATGTGGGTAAACAGACAATAGCGGTCTGGGCATAAAGCCACACCAGGGCAGACGGCTGAGGCGGGGAGCACACACAAGCACCGGGGAGGAGAGCCACACACGTTCGGGCTCCGGCCAGACAGCGAACGGTGGGAGAGACTATATGTGGGGGCCAACCACAAAAGGCCAGATGACAGTCCGACTACAGGCACTCGAGGCAGATGGAAGAGGAGATCCTGTGGCGGGCAGAGAGAGAGCGTTAGTGGTGCTGAAGGGAGAAGCCGTGCAGCTTCAGTGCTGAAGGACCCTCCTACTGGACAGCGGCAATGCCGCGGCGAGTGTGCGCTGCTGTAAGCACAAAAGGCAGTCAATAAAACAGGCAGGCAGTTAAGCAGGCAGAAGGAGAGTGGTCCGTAACTGGTGAGTGAGAAACAGTCTCTGAGAGCCGTCGAGTAATCAGAGTCCACAGAAAAACTCCCGGGTAGCAGAGAGCACAGACTGGGGTAGGAGAGATAATTCCACAACTAGAAACAGACACAAAACAGGACTAGGAACTAGCGTAGCTAGAAATGGCAAGAACATACACTGTGACAGACTAGTATAAAGACAAACGGACTTGCAAAGACACACTAGACACACAGGGATTAAATACACAGATCAGACGAGAGGATAACAAGCAACAGGTGAGGAAGACGAGAGGAGGCAATCACACTGAACAGGAACACCTGTGAGGGAAGCACACGTGAACCTGTAAAACACATACAAACACAAGACAACCACAATACCAACAAGACAAAACCATAAATATATTTATATATATATAAATATATATAAATATATATATGCATGAAAACAGAACACTAGACTAAACAAGACATAAAAACAAAGACTGGAAAATGCAAGGGAGCGGGGAAAAATAACACACAATGACAAGAGAATACAAGGGAGGGTGGAAAAGTCACAAGACACGGGAAAAACGTGGTCTGATATGACAATACCAAAACCACGTTCTCCCACACAAAATATTGTACTGTCAGGACCCTGCCATACACAACTAGATATAATTACCCAACAAGATTATGGCAGAGTCCTCACAATGTAAGCATATTGTTTATGACAGTTGTTTCATAATTCATTACATTCATGACAAGCAGGAAGTTTTTAGAATTACATGAAACAATAATGATATTATATATTTAATATTGTACGCCAACCTGTTGCCATGCTTGCCCGTTTAAAGGCTGCAATCTCAACCCTCGACTGCGATTGTAATGCATACCATCGCCTCTCGCAGTCGTCCGGGGTCCGTGACACAAGCGGGAATGCTGCGTTGATCTGCAAACAAATCCTCTCCCCAGTGATGCGCGGGTTGATCCGAAATGAGCAGGGGCCGGTTGCACCAGCTGTGCGTAAGTTACAACGTAGCTTAGTTACGACGTAAATGGGCACTAAGTTACAACTTACACACTACTAAATGTTTTTGCGTTGCACCATTAAACTTAGTTTAAACGTAACAATACGTTGTAACTAAATATTTACGGAAGCCTCTGTCCATGAATAACCATTGGAATAAGATGTCAGCCAGATTATATTACATCGATGAGCTCGTAATTAATTATGAAGAGCCGCAAGATCGTCAATGAGTTTTCAAGAACTGTTTAATTTTCTGTGTATCCATCAATTAAAATACGATTTAAAAGTTCTTCCTGTTTAGTTTCTCCTCCATGTGTGGGATATATTTTCAATTAAAAGTGTAATGTTTTGAGTTCGATAACGTTTGCTTTAACATCTTTTTTAACTTTCAGTTTAGGCAAGACAAGAATGAGTTTGAAATTACGTACTGTTCAGACTATTTCCTGTTAACCCATTATAAGCCTTGTGATTGGGTTAAGAAAAATAGACGTCATTCTATGCGACAAGGCATTCCTTTACGAAGAGCTTACGACCTACTAGCTACGCTCTGCCTTAAGAACAAATGGTGCAACCGAATAAAGTAAAGAGTTAGTTATAAACTAGCTAGTAGTTACTAAGCCTCTAGTTTGGACTTTACGTCCCAGCTTAAGTAAGAACTTACGAATGACTGGTGCAACCCTACCCAGGTGCCTGCGGTCACCCGCGGTTACGAGTCATCCAAAAATATTTTTTTATGATATTTGGGTCGCGGTCGGTTTGAAATACAGATACCAGTTAACTATTTTAAACAATTACTACTTTAAAAAAAAATGCAGGGGAGCGGGTCGGGTACACTATTTATTTTTTACTTTTTGCGGTCTGAGTTGCGGGCGGGTTAGTTGAAAACGTTGGTCGGGTGCCGGTTGTTTTGTACATTGACCCGCGCATCATTGTCTCCCACATCTCACGCTTAGTTTTGCTTGATATCTCAGTGCCAAATTTTCCTTTTATTACTTTTCTTTTTTTCAGCACCAACTGGGCCAGCTGCAGTAACTGATCCTGCATCCAGTTGGGCTTTGTTTTCCGTTTTGGCGAGTTCGTAATCCACCGTCATTTAACTATTACATTAGGCTTCTTCAATATGGGCAACATTTCCTTGCTTTAAAGGTAGGGTAACAGATTTGATCCTGAAACATTTTTAGTTATGCTGGTTAAAAGTGTCCTCACATTCTGATAGCAATCACTGTGTTAAGTTGTTTAAATGTATTTGTAAAAATTTATGTCATCTGTGAAAGGCGTAGGACCAAAAAATTTTCAACAAATCATAGATTTCGGTCCGAACGGACGTTTCCTTTTTTGTCCCTCATACGTAAGCGTAATTTGAATTCCCACCGCGCAGCGAGTCCACGCAGATACCATACGTCATCGGCGCGTTCACGTGCGCTCTGTCTGTAAACAGCGAGAACAGCAAACTTTTCTGCTGAATTGACAACCTACACAGGAGCAACAAAACTAAATGCATCTTTTATAACAACAACAGCAAAAACTGCCTGGATCAGCAAGAGCAAAAACCCAAATTAACATCGGTAACTTTACTGCTTTACCGCGAGATGCAAACAGCTACAGGAGGCAAAGGGTCTGAAAGGGTCGTTGCACTGTTTATTTTGGTAAGGTAGGTACGCGATATGTTTGTACTGAGATGGATTCAGATATTCTACTTTGATGAAACGTTGTGTTGAAATTTGTGTTCGTTTTCCGGATTAGCATAACGATATAGTTACTACGTCTACACAATCGAACGTGTGCTTAAACTAATTCTGATGTAAACCAGTTGTTTATGTTGGTTATTTTGGAAGTGTTATTCACTTTGTACTGCAAAGTTTTCTCACTGGTGAATGAGACATGAGACGTGACCGTCTGATCCGTGCGTGTTCATGTGTTTGGAAAGAGGCGTGACTTTGGATGGCGATTTGACTTGAGGGTGGGATCGGGATTTCATTGCTAGGCGGCTACCGTTAGCATTTTTCAAAATGTGTTACCCTACCTTTAAGTAGTCTAATTAGGCTAATATGATGTAAATTAATCAAGCAAGTGTTAATGCAATGTCGTTTTTTATTATAAGGCAATTGGCGGTTTTCATTTGGGTATTAGGCTAGCTTAATTTAATTTAATTTAATTCACGACTTTTCTTTTATATATGCATTTCGATGGCATTACTATTATTATTTTGTGTAGGGACACAGACATATTTCGATGTTGTAATTCCATGATTTGGCGCGTCTGTGTTATGTTCCGCATGACAGCCCTGTCATCTAACAACCAATCACCGTGGTCATTGCGAGGCAGCTCGTGCATGAGAATTGACGTCATCCTTAGCAACGAAGACTCACTCTTAGTTTAGGAGTTATCATTTTTCCTTACTAAAAGTAGGTCTGAAAGGGGTTGTGAATAACTTTTAAGAGAAAACTCCTAGCTAAAATCTTTTAGTGCGATTTAGGAGTACTCTTAGTGGTAAGATAAAATGCTTTGTGAATACGGCCCCAGATAATTGGTGCTCTTATAAATAGTTACTAAATCTACTATTAATTCTCTGATTACATAACACATGTAAGCTGTAATGCAAACTTCATATAAACAATGTTAAGTAATTACATCAGGCTACTGGATAGGGAATATAATATATTACTAAAACTTTTAAATGAGTCACTTGGGAAACCCATTGTAAACCATAATAAACACTCAAATATGATCAGTTAATGCATGCTTGCTTCATATTGTGTCAGTTTGTGAAAGACATAAATGTTATGTTGTGCTGTACTTATGAGGCAGAGATACAGAAAGCACTGACCTATTTCTGCAGTTCGGGTAAGTTGGAGGAGGGGTGGAAGGAAGGAAGGTTAACATGGACACAAAACACATCACATTCAATTATACATCCTCCTAAATCATGCAGTGCTTTGAGTCTTTAGAACCAAAATTGAGAACACACCATATTACCAACACAAAGGGCATATGCAAAGTTTTGTGTGTACTGTATGGTTTTGGTGGTCTTGTTATTAGCTCTTAATTCCTTAGTGATTGGTTGTGCACCATACCGTTTAGATAGAATATATACAGACAGCACAAAACAGAGAACTGAGATTCCCTCTTTTTTTGAAATCCTCCTTTGGGCTATGCTGGAGTCTGGCTGAGCTATGCTCATAATGTCTCATTGAAAACACTCATTTTGGTGTGATAATGGATGAATGTCCTCCAGGACATGGACTCGCATGCTTCTTCTCTCCTGAAAGAACACTGAACCTTTTACTGCGGGCAACAAGTCATGCGAGAATCTTTGCCCTTTTGAGACTTATAAGATCATCATTTACAGCCTGAAAGGCTAGAGTTTTCTATGTGTGCTACAAAAAGGCCTTTGAGAAGTGTAAAACTGACATCTTTTCCTATTTTTCTTTTGTTTTCCTATGGGTGATCTCGTGTTAGGTGGTGTATGTGGTGAAAAACTTCAAAGGAAAGCCCTTACTCGATGAGATACCGCCGGAAGAGAGTGTGTCCAGTGGTCCTGTGCTTACACAGCCCAGGATGGAAGATGCCATGGAGAAATACATAGCCTCGCAGGTATTCAACCATTAGCGTTCATGCATAAAATCATACACAAGGATGATGTTTTTATGCTCAAACAGTACTTTGACATTTTTGGGGTTTGCTTTTAGTCCCCATTCACTTTTATTGTATGGAAAAGAGGAGAATGAAGAGTTCAATGGCAATGCATGAGGCAGAGTAACATTATTATTCACTTGAGTCATTTCCAAAAATTAAAACACTTTTCATGACAACCATCACATTGAACAGCCTTTGATATTATGTTCTGAAGAATGTTAAATCTCTTTTCCTGGTAAATCCCATTATTTCTTTTCTGTATGTTCATTCGATTGTGTTGCCTCAGGCCAGTTTTCTTGTATATGTGTCACAAGATCAGAGTTAATCTGCAAGCTGATCTTCCAGTTTTACAAAAAAATACACAGATACAGTCTGCACCACTTAAACCTCATTCACACAGCACTTTGGTCCCGGAAAATACCGTAAAATTGGCAGACAGGCTTCTGCAAACACTGATCGCTCCCAGAAAGAGGACCTAGTAACATTCCCATAACATTCCTGGAAAGCCCTTTGTGCGAACAAGATGCAGAAATAATGTCGTAGTGATGATGCGTGTCATCCCAACAATAAAGTTATGGTTCAGCTCTTTAAAATGAGGGATTTAAATGCAGATTAACATTCAGGATGAGAAATGTCTGCAAACTGGACTGAAGCAGAGATAAGGGAGCTCATCACTATCCACGCTAAAGATGGGGTCATTCACCAGCATACTAGACTGGAACGTCAAACGCTCATTTATAGTCTTATCATAAACAAAAATGCATGGTTTCTGGAGAGAGAAATAACAGATAATAATCAAACTTAAAGCAACACTAAAGACTTATTGCTCTTTGCTCCCCCTACAGGTTATAGGCGTAATTGTTCATTACCACTGTCGTAAATACTGCAGCATAGCTGGCTCTGATTGGATTGTAGGTCTGCCGTAAAGCAAGTTTTTGTAGTTTTCACTCGAACTACAGGACCACTACCCGACGGTTGGAAACTTCTTTAGTGCGGTTTTGGCCGATAGAGGGCTTCAAAGCGAATGTGAAAGTGCCATTCACCCTGTTTTGAGTGGATGAACCACTGAAACTTTTTTGGAAACATTATTTTAAGGAAAAAAAAACTCTTTGGTGTTGCTTTAAGACGCTGCGAAGAAAAAACTACAGGTGCCGGACTTTAAACACGTCACGTGTGTTTCCAGAAACTTTATGTGTGTGAACGCAATCATAGATTTCGGAAAATCATTGACAGTGTGAATGAATCAAAAATCAAACGATCCCAGACAAATCCTGGATACATTTTCCGTGTATTTTCCGTTATGCCTGTGTCAAAAGGGCTTTAGAAATCCTGTTTTTGATACTAAACATTCTGAGTCACTATATGTAGCGATGCCTACTGAAATGGGGAAACAATGAGTGTCTTTTACTATTATGTTTTTTTTTCTACAGCATTTCCTCTTGACAAACTTGCTGTTAAATGCACAGGCAGTACTGTGTGTAAGCAATAAGGTACAAGAGGCTGTGCTGTATCGTGGAATACGGCTGAAGGGTGTTGTTTGAAACGCTTCGAAGCGGATACAAAAATGAAATATGCTTTAAAACAAAAATTGAAGCAAAAAATATGTATCATTCAACTTTGTTTAAGTCAAATCACTACAAGCCTTTCCTTCTGCTGGAAAAATAGCCCCTGACTGACTGTGAACAGCAACAAAATAGCTGTGTCCCAATTTGAAAGCTGCATTGACCAATTGCGTCACAGCAGCGTGTAAGGCCGAATTGAGCTTAATTGCATAAGACTTGTAGGGCCGCCCCAATTCGAAGGCTGCTTAAAATGCAGCCTCAAAAGCCGCAAAGGATAGAACGAATGCCTGGCCTATAATGGCTGAATATTTTAAAATAAACATTTAAAACTTTTGTTAAATAAATTTTTTTGCAAATAAATTTTAGTTTTATTATTTATTTAATTATAAACAATGTGTATTAATATTATTACTATATTATTACTATTTTAGTTTTACATATTTCTATGGTTGATTAATTTGTTTTATAGTTAGTTTATTCTACAGTACATCAAGGTGTCATATTTTCCAATAATAAATTATTTATTTGAATAAGTCAGAAACGTCTCAGCTGTGTCCCGCTGACAGGTGCGGAGGAAGGAAACAGCGGTGATGCAACTATGGATCATCCAGACTGGGGCGTCTTATTTTAGCTATTTGCTTAGACTTGTGAGGCTGTCCTCAAAGGATCAAGCCTTCAAACCGTGACAAATACAGTATGTTTACATCCTAAGGGTGGTGCACAGCGATGCACAGACACAGAAAGAAAACACAGCTATTGACTAATGAAAATCAAACGTAAATTTCTTTTGTTTATTATCTCCTTTTTTGCTTTAATAATAACACGTGCTTAAGCTGACATAGACTTCACATTTATGATGATTCATTTATGATGAACATTTTTCAACCAATATACTTCAGAAAAGCTTTTAATAAAAGCTGTTTGAAATCCTAAAAGCCTGGCATGTGTAAACAGACTTTTAAATCCTTGATTTGCATTTTGGACTATGATGCTCAATATCAGCATCAGCATGCACTGTGTGATTTTAATGCAAAAAATACAGTAGGACGCATTAGAGACTTTCTTATGAAAGGCCTGTTCTTATCTACCCCATATAGATCAGTATTCAACAGCATTGTTCAACAGAAATTACATACAATTCTCAATAGGTCTTATACCCAAAGTCTCTTCTCAAATATTGCCTCAAAATCCAGCAATGGTACTTCCACCTACGTCTGATTAATAGTTCGATATGACTTCCCAGGATTCATTTTAGATTCAAGTATGAGTGAGCCTAGGGGCTGTATAACACAGTCCATTAAAATTAAGTGCATGCCCAAAACATACTGTACAGTACAGCTGCAATGCACGGCTAGCACTCATACAACAAAAGCAGGTTATTTCAAGGCGGTGTCATTCATCTTTTAGGTATATATTACTTATTCTCACAGCAAAAGAAAGTGTCTTTAACTTTGCAGAGGCAGAGAGGTATTAAATGAGCTCATATTTGTTCAGCTGTGTTAAAATCTAGTATGCCAGCTAGGTCTTAATTCTGAACTGATCTACGATATCTTTATATCGATAGCTAGTTTTAGCTTATTGGAACACAATGTTTAATTGGGTTTGCTTTTACTCAGACACAAATAAGGGCCTTTTGAAGTGAGGTCAGGCACTAATGTTTAGGTCTGGGTTTTGTGGAGGCCAGCCAAGTAGAAGACTTGGATTATCTGTCTAAGGAGTCTGAATGTTTGAATTCATTGCACATATTAATAATGGACACATTATTACATACAGTATATATTTGAAATTGCCAAACTTTATGGGGCAGTTTCCCAGACAGGGCTTATCCTAGTCCCAGACTAAAATGCATGTTTGAGCTGCCTTCATTTAAAACGTCTTGCACTGACATATATCAGTGCTATTGTTTTGTCTCAAGATGCACACCACCAGTATTTTTTTAAGGTATGTTTGTGAAAATGTTTGCTGTCCAGGATGAAAGACAACATTCCAACTTGGACCAATTGTGTGAGCTGTCTCTTTAGTACCGCGTGGATTATTTACTTGCTGCTGATTGGACTGCAGTTCTGACACACCCAACAAACAAGAGAAAACGTATATCAAACCCCCGGTGCACCCCGTTTCCGGGAAACATGTCGTTCAACCCGGAAACCATAGCAAAATGTTACTCACCGGTTTAAAGGCCCAAATGGCGCACTTCATGTGGATTTACGGTCTCGTGGCCTTAAATTGCATTATGCTTGCTTAGTCTATGAGTCCATAGGTGTCCTCATCAGTGCCCCCTTTGAACCCTTGATGCGATCTTCGATGAAGCCCGCACTGCTGCAGGCTCCATGCACTTCACCAACCCAGAACTCCTTGCGAAAGAATAATCAGATCAATCGGATAACGGATGGGAGGAGTTCACACTGACGGGCAACTTCTCTTTAATTTATGATGTGACGCTCGAATCTGTCCCAAAACACGACTCCGGTGATCCCTCGTGGACTCGCGTTCAGGGTCCCTAAGGTTTGCACTACATGATGTCACTCTGAGGAAGTCCACAAGTCCGGAGCATGCCATTTGGGACATTGTCTGTAATTATCAAGCAACCCTGAACACCTTGATTAGCTGGTTCACCTGTGTTTGACTGGGGGACGGCAGCTCACCAGGAGCAGGGTTGGAGACACCTACACTGTAGCAGTGTAGCTGGACTATGCCAACTATGCATTTTTTAAAGATAAATTAATAATATTTTGGTTTAATAAACTTTTTTTACAAATAAAATGGTTCTATTTGTGAAATTTTGCTTTTTGTTTGATTTTTCAGAATCCCATCACCTATGCTGAGATCACATGACAAATGAAAGACGGCCAATGAAAAGCTGGATAATGTTGCTGCTGTTTGATGTGACACCTTTGAGTGCAATGTTAAAATGTGCTATTTTTACACTCCTTTTTTCAAGCGTGTAAAATATGTCGATAACTTGTGCTCCTTGTTATACTTGTTCCATGTTTTCTTTTTAAATAGTTATTTTAAGGTCACATTCCTATTTTTATACAAATATATTACTGTTTTCGTGATTGAACATGCAGGGTACTATGTGAGTGTGTAATTTAAACATGATATCCATTGAAATATGTTAACATATCCTGATGTAGAACATCATCTGTGGGCCCATGTTGATATTTTGTTATGGTCTCTAAAAGAGTTTTTTTATATATATATATATATATATATATATATATATATATATATATATATATAGGATATGTCACTGTTCTTCCTCATGAGTCTGTTTTAAGAGTTATTTATGTTTTGTTTATGCAAAATAGTAACCAGAAGATCCCGAGTCTCTTCTGAATTGACATATTTTCTGTTAAAAAGATATATTTGTGCAAGACGTATCCCTTTATTAACCTAGCCATCGAATTAGTAGTTATACAGAACCATGGCATACTCACTCTTGAGCGTTTGATTGGAGAAAAATCTGTCTGGTGCAACATGAGTCATCAGTATTTTAACATGGACTACAAGCCTCTACTTCAATTTTAATTTCATGCGGTCTTTAAGGTGAGCTGACATGAGCATGAGGTGATAAACAGAGCCGGGATTGATTTTGCTGTCATTATAGAAGAGAGCACCTTGGGTAAGGCTGATGAATGTGTTGTGACTTCCATCTGATTACACGATCTTAAAAAGATTAGATGCCCAGCGTACTGCCCAAAGAGGCTGTGATGAGTCCTGCTTTGTTGTGTACTGTATGTTGCTTTGTGTGTATGTTTGTGCCTACAGTATTTATGCGTCTGCCCTTGATGTCGCCTCCGTATAGGTAGTCTCTTGTGGGCTGGTAAAGGTGGTTTTGTTTTTTTCTCTTTCCACATAATCATCACTAAGAGTTGAAATAATACTTGTATCTGTCAAACAGAGAGTCGGTAACAAATTAGATTGACTTAAATTATATGGAAAACAAACAAATGAATTATATTTGTGTTTTTTTATGTTATAAACTTTGTGCCAGCAACTATCTGCAGTGTTTGACGCCTTTACATTTTGTTGAGTTATTTCATATCATATTGAGTTTGTGTTTGATCTCTCACCGGAGATTTGATTTTGATTCATGGCTTTATTAAACTCAGTTTGATGGTGTAAATCATTTGTGACCCAGTCTTGTGAAATCCCAGCTAGTCAGTTTTCATCCTAATGTAAATAACATTTTGTGACAATATAACGTTAATACATTTAATGCTGACTGAGTAAGATCATGTCAAAGATTGAAATCAATTTGAAAACATTGAGTCAAAATTTGATTCTTTGATAAATTATAGCCTGGTATTCACAACCAGGGTCGCATTTATTTGATTAATTTTACATATGTAGGACTATTATTGTACCACATGTACACTGTTGCTCTCATCAATGAATGTCTTTAGTTCTGCCATTATTTGCAACAGGGTTTGAGAAACTTTCCCAACAGGGTTTGAAATATGGAGAGATTTATGCATTTGGCAGATGTATTATCCAAAGCAACTCAGTGCATTCCACTTATATATCAAATTGTGCACTATTTAATATTACAGGGGACTATTTCGCACACATAAGATTATGTTCAAGTGGTGAATGCATTTTACTTAATTTATTTAATTTAATCGTATTTAATAATTAATTAATGCCGCAAAACAAAAATTTAAAAAGCCCCAAAAACATTATATATATATATATATATATATATATATATAGGCAGTATAAACAATTTTGTGTTGATGGTGCACAGTCAATGATCTGAAAGACTGTGCTGGAATAAAAAGCAGATCTTCCTCAAGCCCGAGGTGTCAAACACTAATAAAATATTTACCCTCAGTCTCCTTGTCACACTGTATCTTTTATATAATCTCTTTTAAGGTTCTGTGGTTTTGCACTTTCAAACTTATTTAATGTCATTATCTCAAAGGTTAGTGTGATATAAACTGCTGCTGCTAAGATTGTTATACTTACACACTAAAAATGGCTGGGTTATTTTTAACCTATAATGGGTAAATATTGGACAGAACACATGCTGGGTAAAATTATTACATGCTGGGTTAAGTAAGGGATAATGTAGAGGCAGCCGGTAGTTATTGGGAAATAAGCCCCGACAGTGTGATCAGGACCCGACGCGTAGCGGAGGGTCTTGTATCACACTGAAGGGGCTTATTTCCCAATAACTACCGGCTGCCTCTACATTATCCCGCTTATTACACGGCTACTTGCCACATAAGAAAAAAAACTGGACATGAATATGAATTTGAAACATTTTATTGGCATATTTGTTTTAAATTAACATTTTTATCCTTCCGCGAAACTTTGCACAGATGCATAAAATGATCGTAATACCTTATTAAGATCCTCTGCTTCATACTTGTCTCCATTTTTTCTCTTTTAGCCAGTCTTTGAGATGTTTTAATGCCCATTCTGTATTTTTTTGTGTGTTGGCTTCGTAGCTGTCATGCTCTATTTTGTCAAGTTCAGTCTCAGTAAGCTCTCTGTGTCTTGTCGTGGTTGTCGAGTGTTTGTCACAAGATGGCGCCAAACAGACAGTAATCTTTATTGATCTTTATTGGCGCGGAGCGATTTTACTCGTGAAAGTAGTCCGGCTATGCGTTATTATTTTGGAGCGGTTATTATTTGAAAAGAACGAACCTGCAAATGTCTCAACTGACCAATCAGAATCAAGCATTCCAGAGAGCCGTGTAATAAAAGTTGTTATGCAACCATGGGGTTTAATGACCCAACAGTTGGGTTAAAAAAACCCAGATGCATGGGTCAATTTTTACCCAGCGGTGTGTTTTTTTTTTTGTGCACTTTTCTTTGATATCTTCAAATGCAAATTGCACAAGATCTCGGGCCCTATGCATTGGCAGTCTTGATGGGCCCCCATGCCCCACCCCCATAATATAGTCCAGACTTTTTAAGGGCCCTCTCTTCCTTTGGGGCCCTGGTAATCAGTACTGGTTTTACCCCCAGTCCGACGCCCCTGTTTGTAACAGCTAAACCTAAAAGTCCATATTCACATGACATAGAGGAAAAACAGAAATAGTAGGCATGTAAGGAATAATTCACAACAGGCCGTTGACAAGGTGTGCATTATTTTTAAATAATTCAAAGGACCGGAGTAAATTATTCCGCTTATACCGTGGCGTGGTTGCAACAAATATTGATCTGGTGATTATTTTAAGACATTTGACAGGTTAGGTGTGCGTTTTACAGAGATATAATCAACACCCATGGAACATTTCAAAATAACCAATCAAAATAATGCATTCAGCAGGCCCGTGGGATAATCTGTAATATGTGTTGCTCTGCGGGTCACATAAATGTTTTGTTTGTTATTCAGATCACAGAGTGAGGGGCAGCTGCTGCTCCAATTGTTAGAATGCTGGATTCAGTTCAGAAGTCCCCCTTTATCTCCTCTAATGAAGTTTATATGGTGGAGTGAGCACTAGTGGATATGCCCGCTGCACTTACAAAATGTAAATTATAAATGCATAAAATGTTTCAAATGACATTTCAAGAACTCTGTGCCCCGGAGGGAATCTATCTTGATTCCATCGTTTCATTCAGGCTTCTTATAAAACTTAATTGAAAGGAAGGACATCACAAGGGCACGTGACATTGTTCAGAAAAATACAATGTGTGAGATGTAGTTTAAGTCACTGTTCCTGTAGAGGAACACCTAGGTTTACTTCAATATTTTGGATGTAAATGTTTATTGAATCATGACAAACTATATATTTTTGGAAAGGTCTAAGCCTCTAGAATACATATTTCAGCAGTGTTTTATAAAATAAATTATGTAGGGAGAGTAATTGATTAATTTATGAAGAGAGTGTGCTTCAAAACATTTATGTCATGCTAAATGTCACTTTCGCACCAGTGGGATGCCTACAATTAATTCAGTGTTTTGCATATGAATTTTTATCCAATTATGACAAACTGTATATCAATGGAAAGCTCTAAGAGTGAAGTTTTCATTTGTCATCATCATTTTGGGAAAATATTGACATAGTGTGAGTCATTTTCTAAAAGGTCACGGGCCCTCAAGCGGGCCCACATTGTTTTTACATATTTATAACACTAATACCCTATCCTAAACCTAAAAATCTTGACAAACTATATATCTTTGGAAAACTCTAAGAGTGTAGTTTTTATATTTCATCACAATTTTTGGAAAATTATGACATAGTCAGAGTCAGTTTCTAAAACGTCACGGGCCAGAGGTGGGCCCAATTTGTTTTTACATATGTATAGCACTAATACCCTGTTTTAAACCTAAAAAATCTTGTCAAACTATATATCTTTGGAAAGCTCTTAGAGTGTAGTTTTCATATTTCATCAAAATTTTGGGAAAGAAATGATGTAGTAAGTGTCCACTTCTAAAAGGTCACAGGCCAACATGTAGGCCCAATTTGTTTTTACACATTTCTAACACTAAACCCCTACTCTAAACCTAAAAAATCTTGATAAACTATATATCACTGGAAAGCTCTCAGAATGTATTTTTCATATTTCAAGGTCATCTGATGATAGAAATAATGTAGTGACAGTTTTTAGTTACATGACCCCACCCCCCATAGGAATGCATATTAATTTTATATATTCATAATTCTAATATCATATTATAAATCTTCAAAAATGTTGACAAACTATATATCATTGGAAAGCTCTAAGAATGTAGTTTTCATATTTCAAAACGTGTTAGCAGTTATAATAATGCAGTGACAGTATTTTATTAATTTGTGACAAGAGAATGCAGCAAACCGTTGACACCTAGTGGCAGTTGTTGGTAAAACCACTAAAAGGGTTACACAAACCTCATTTTTTGTGATTTTAAATTAAAATTTGGATCACAATTGCTTGAGACATATGGCCTCATGTTTACATTATTACTTTTGTGAAACATTTTCATTTTTATAATTTTATTTATCAAATTAATATGTTATTGCATTATTTTTAATTATTAAAATAAATTTAAACTGCTATAACAATTTTTCTGTTAAATATTTTCACCTTTCAAAAACATTACATTGTCGTCTTTAAAACAAGACCAAGATTAGGCTTTTAGACCAAAAAATGCCAAAGTTATATTCATTTGAAGCTGCACATCAACTTTCACCCCCCACTCAAAAGGGTGGAGTGACAGGTAAGTGGTTAACATGCAGTGCATATAAAGTTGGTTTATAATTTGCATATTTACATGTCTTTGCCATGACTTTTGGTAATGATATAATTGTATACTGAATGGCTTGAGACTGTGTGTATTCTTGTAATGTCATCAGCGAATCAGCATTGAACTTGAATCAGTTACATGGCATATAAAACGTCCTATAGTTGCAAGAAATGCACCCATTTATTCAGAAATGGTGTCTATTAGGAAAGGTGGACGCATTGGTACAAAAAGCATATTTATCAGGTAGTTCAGAGATCCCTAATTGGAATAACTTGTTTATACATGTCACTTTTCCTAACCAGTTAGTTAAGATTTTTTTGCACTGATCCAGAACTGGGTCAGTTAATAAGGTGGTGTTCAGCAGATCCCAGTTAAGTTGTCAAGAGAAACAGTAAACTCTTTTTTGATTAACTTTGACCTTGATGAAGGTTACAGATGTGTCAGCAGACTGCACTGTCTCTGCCATCCTCAGATGTTCATCTGTCTACATTCATTTGCAGACCACATCACAGATAACAACACAGCTGTATGTATTTCATATTCTGTGAGTGAAGTCCTCATCTTTTTTTAATGCTAGAGTGTGATAAGCACTTGTACGATTCTATATTTTTAGCTAGGCTATACTTTAATGCTAGTTTTGCCATGATTTGTTGCTCATTTGAAGTCAGTTCCCTTATTTTATTCATACTGTAGAATAATGTACTGTCTTTGTTGGTCCTGGATGTTTGAGTTATGTTTAAGAGTAGATCTGTGATTATCTGTGTCACTAGGGATGTTGATCAAAAACATGTTGTAAGCCGTATTTACTGCAAAGGTGCCATAGAGGCAATATCTACAGAGGCATTTTAATGTATTTCTACAGACTTTAACGCTGCTCAGAAGTTGGCATGATTGCATTTATTGTACACATTAATTATAACTGCATGTTTTGTGGTATGTTTTTAATATTACATTTCGAAAATATAAAATGATACTTGTCATACACTGTCAGAAAAAAAGGTACAAAGTTGTTCCTTTTTCTGTCGCTGGGGTGGTACCCTAAAAGGTACCTTTTTGTACCTTTATGGGTATACAACACATTAAAATGTTGTACCTTATGGGGTACAATATTATTCCCTAAGGACCAATTGTGTACCTAAAGGAGCAATTTTGTACCAGTTAAATTTTAGGGGTACAAAACAGTTAACTGTACCTGTAAAGGTACAACATTGTATTACAGTATGTTTATATACCTGTAAAGGTACAAAACAGTACCTTGGGGTACCCCCATAGTGACAAAAAAGGTACAGTGTAGTATGATATTACAACAAACAGTATACATTACAAACATGCATTTGGAAATGACAACAGTTATGCTTAAAAGTCTTACAACCCTCATGGTTCAGCAGTCACAATATTTGAGCTTTGCTTGTATTACAAATGTCACACTGTTTGGAGCTGTTATTGATATGACATATAAATCAAGACCCGTTATGATTATTTATATTGCGAAAAATAACATGGTGTTTGGTTTTACAAATTACTAGTAATTTAATATAAACTTCAAGGTGATTCCTTTTGGAGTGTCTATTTCTTAAATAACAGAGCATTTGTACTCAAGGCCACTACACCAATCTAACAACAAGACAAGCAGAAAAAAGACAAATATGGATAGGTTTCAGCATAATATCTACAAAGCCATTAGTTCTCTTTTATGATCTGTAGATATATATTGAGATTTTTAATTTCATGTTAGCTCAGCAGAAAAATAAACTGTTAAAATGCTAACATGAAAATGTTATCTTAAAGGAACAGTTCATGCAGAAATAAAACTTCTATAAATTACTCAACTTCATACAATCACAACCATATGAGCTGGTGGAAAATATGACAGCTGCAGTACTGCATAAAGAAAAACTTAAATAGACAAAAATATTTATTTTTAAAGGCAGAGTTAGCCAAAGAGTTAGCTAAATATTACAGGATATATCTAAAGAACTAAAACTAAAATTATGATAACAATGTGTGTTATATTCAAGGATGTGGATCAAACCGTAATGATATTACGCAGCTGCCGAAAATAGTCCCCCTATGCCAGAATGAGACTATAGTTCCTAGCCATATCTGCCTAGAAAATCTCAACTTTTAATTTTAAGTCGGTCTTAGTACACGATGTAACTATAGAAGAGTTTTAAATAGGAAAAATATTGAAACTCTTTGGTTATTTTTAGGCAGGATGCTAATGGTCTAATCAGATTCAATTAATTATGCTATAAGCTATGCTAAAAGTGGTAGCGTCAGACCCGGAGATCAGCTGAATGGATTCCAAAATGGTAAAAATCAAATGTTTAACTTTAGGGGAGCTGGAAAATGAGCAAATTTTCGAAAAAATTTTTTTGAACTATTTAGTAGTGATTTCCAATGAGGGGAATAGTGAATTCACGTACTGCTAAATACACCTGCACTTAACCAGACTCAGAGAGATATAAAGTAATTTGTCTTTGGATACCTTTTGAACGCTACAGTTTATGAAGCGAAAGTGGATATGAAAGTGAAAGTCATATTTAAAACAATTTTCCATCCTTCAGAAAACACAATGAATAAGCATATCAGAGAGCCGAGGGTTTTAGAATGACAGAAATAGAGTTAAAGTAAAGAGAGAGAAAGATCAAGGAAGAGAGACAAGGAATGGTCTGGGAACGGTCAGAGGATGAACTGCAGGATTCATTGAATCAGGCGAGTGTCTCAGTTCTCCAAATGCATATTCTCTTACAATAAGAGTTTAGAGATAAAACAGAGAGATCCTGCCGCTGGCACTCAGATACGGTAGATGCATTACTCTTTGTATGTAGACCACTCAGTGAATGCATGCAGTGACATAATGGAGTTTAATGATGTTTTTAGTACCACAGATCAACTTAAATGTTAGGGGGATGTAAGACTTGTGTATAGCATTTGTTCCATTGGTTATTATTAATTATCACAGGTAAGACCTAACCCTTAAAATTACAATGCAGTTTGTGCAACAATCAAATAAAAGTTTTTAAGTTCATTGGTTAATACTGCTTCTGTGCTGATCTAAAGGGTGGACCAATGTATCCATGCAGTTCATCTGCATAACTCCCGGGATGATTCAATAAGTCTAACTAGTACATTCTAAAATCCAAAACATATGAGGGCTGCACTGTATTGGTCTCATCACCAGTGAAACATTGTGTGGAAATGTGTTGTCCCTTTGTTACAGCAAGACACTGAGCCAGTGTTAGATGTGCCACTCAGCTCTGTGTTCTTGTGTCTCATCACAGCGCTACTGCTGATTTTCACTGACAGGCTGAGCAACAGGCTGACATCAGCTTTCTTCTGCTCTCTTATCAGAGAGGAAGCTGAAGATAAACAATGTGGACAGAATGACTCCTGTGACTGCAGGCGAAGCTATCATTCTTAAGATCTGAATAAGACTTTCCAGTACTCACTGCTGATTGAGTACATGCTCCATAATCTTTCAGACTGCTCCATATCTAACATCCAATACGTTTCTTTCTTTTTTTTTCTAGAGGCCTACAAAATGTTACTGCCACAATTTAACTGTGTAATTGCTTTAATATCAAGTTCTTTTTTAAGGGGCCATGGCATGAAAATCTGACTTTTTCCATGTTTAAGTGCTATAATTGGGTCCCCAGTGCTTCTATCAACCTAGAAAATGTGAAAAAGATCAACCCAGTAACTTAGTTTTGGTAAACCATTCTCTACAAGCACATGAAAAAATAGGTCATTGAAATTTGGCTCTCCTTATGTTGTCATAAGGAGCTCTTATTATAATAATACCGCCCCTTAATCTGAACTATCCAACCACGGCACAACCATTTAGTGCAGAGAGAAAGAGAGAGAGAAAATAATTCACAGCACAATTGAGTTTCAATTTCAACAAACCACCATCATTGTGATCAGTGTTTGCACTTCATCCGCTCATTTGCATTTTACACCCAAAACGGCACATTTTTGCACACACCTTCAAAGTGGCAGTTTTAACATGTTATAATAAATGATTTATATGGTATTTTGAGCTAAAACTTCACATATGTGCTCTGGGGACACCTAAGATTTATTTTACATCTTAAAAAAGTCTTGTGACGTGGCCCCTTTATTATAGAAATCATATAACGGATGTGAAAAATTAGCATCAGCTTCATACTGTAAACTTTGTTTGCTGACATTTACTTGCATTATACTGTAATAAGTCATCATGAACTGGCAGTGTACTGTATTCACCTGACCAATCTTCCTTTGTTTTCTACATATGATTAATATGCACTTGAGTACACTGTAAAAAGTGAAAATTGGATTAACTTAAAAAAATTACTAACAGCTAGTAACACCTAAAAATGTTTGACATTTTCTCACTTTAAGTGAAAACGCTTATTTATTTTTTTTAGATGTTACCAACTGAAATAATTTTTACAATTTTCTTACCTTAAAATTTTCACTTCTTAAAGTCGCAATGAAATTGAAATGAAAAACTATATATGTATTTTTAATAGTGTGGTATTATTAACAAATGACTTATCTGTGAGCTTCATTATTTTTTAAAAATTCGTGTGTGCTCATAATCTTTAATCAAAAATGCAAATCTCCTCCCCTCCTCAAAACGATCTCTCTTCACTTCCGGTCAAAAGTATGGCAGGTGGGCGGGGTCCGGGAGAAGATCGCAGTGATTAGCAATTAGCAACACGACCCAACTTCAAACGATCCAATCAGATCTCGATGGACAAATTCAAATCCAGCCCTGCCTTATTTCATCTCAAAAGCCGTTTCATTCGGATATACGTCACCACGGGGAAAATAAGGCAATCGCTACTTCCGTTTCATGGCGACTTTAAAGTTACAACATTTAAAAAAATTGAAGTAATTCTTTAAAGTAGATCCAACTTTTACTCTACACAGTGTGAATGGAAACAACATTTTCATCTTTGTGCAAACTATTCCTCTAAATCCAAATATTAATCAAAAATAACAATCAATACAGTGATTTCTGTAGGTCAATTGGTGAGCCTTGTTAGCAGTGTAAAAGGTCAAGGGTTCAAGCCCAGGAACACATACCGATAAAATGTATAGTTTGGATTGCTTTGGATTAAAGCGCCTGCCAAATGCATAAATGTAAATGAAGATTTGCATAAATGTCAGCACAGTTGAACCAGCTCATGGTAAAATTAATGTAATCAAATTTATTTGTTGTTAATGTTGATCATTTTTCAGATTTTTTCCTTTAAGAATTTCCTTTAAAATAAAATTATCCTTCTGAATTCAAGTGCTTTTATACTGTGCAAACAGCAACAATCTAATATGTAACTCTTTGAAATCCAGGCTAAAGTCTGATCATCTATTTATGAAATTAGGAGCATCAAAGTTTGATTTTAATGTTTGACATGACCTTTACTCAGTCAATATTAAAGATGTCAAAGGTAAAGTTTCAATAACTGTACATTATGTAGGATGATTATGGGGCAGTTTCACGGACAGGGATTAGACTAGCCCTAGACTAAAATACTAAAAACAACTTGCACTGACATATCTCAAAAAACATAAGGGCCCTTTTTGTTCTGCCTCAAAATGCACACAAGTAATGTTTTTAGTAAAGCATGTTTATTAAAACAAGTTATATTTCATAATTAAACTAAGGCCTAGTCCTGTCTTAAACTAATCCCTGTGCGGGAAACCACCCCATAATGTACAAAATAGTAAATCATGAAAAATGACTTTCACATACTGGGTCACATATACTGTAGGTCATCATCCATTGATCCCCTGAAAGATTAGATAAAGAAATTTTAATCATCACTTTTTTGACATTATGGGCTCTATTTTAACGATCTGAAACGCAAGTGCGAAGCGCAACGCGCAAGTGAGTTTGTGGGCGGATCTTGGGCTCTGTTGCTATTTTCCCGGCGTGAGAAATAACTCTTGCGCCGGGCGCAAATCAATAAGGGGTTGGTCTGAAGTAGGTTCATTATGCATAGGTGTGGTTTGGGCGTAACGTCAAATAAACCAATCAGAACGCTAGCCAACATTCCCTTTAAACGCAAGGGCGCAAGTTCCATGGCGGGTTGCTATTATTATGATGGATTTACCAGGCGCACGCCAGGAGCGGTTCACAGCCGAGGAGACCGACGTCCTTGTACGGGGGAATCCCACGCTTGCCAGCATAAATCGGGCACGCCGTGTAACGGGAGGTGGATCTGCCTCAGGACTTGACGCCAGCAGAGGACATCGCTGCGTCCACCCTCACCGCTGAAAGGGTTTGGGGGCTTTGAAATCGGACCCAAGAAACGCAAGCAAGGTCCAACCCCAAAGTACTCTTACAAATCAAGTTCATATACATTAAGGTTTCTTATGAAAACATTTTAACTATTATTTACATAAAATAAACGTAATACAGCCACACAACAAAGTTATGAAAATATTTTAATCGTTATTTGCATGAGAATAAATAAAAACTATCACCACAATGCTCACCACTATGATTCCCCTTATCTCGTGTATTAATATTTTTAAGTGTAACAATTTATGATTTGCAAAAATAACTGTTGCATCTGTGTAGATTAGATAAGCAAAGTGTATGCGCGTTGTGCACGCTATACATTATGGTCAAGCATGCGCCCTTAAAATAGCATAATGAACCACGCGCAACGCGCCACTGACTTTAGACTAGTTTTTTTTGGTTAGTAGCGCAATTGTTTTTTGAAACTGCAAAATAGCATAAGAGATGGTTTGCGCCGCAACACGCCTCCTTTTTGCGCTGAACCACCCAGGGAGCGCAAGTTCATTCCCTAGTTTGCTGACGTGCGTCTGTGGAGGGAAAAACCCCGCTGTGCGCCGGCGCAAAATACGAATGATACATGCGTCACTGACAAAGTCAATTGCGCTGGGTGCAAGATAGGGCCCTATATATCGGTTTCAAAAGACATATTTTTAAAAGGGACATGTCATAATCATTTTTTAAGATGTCAAATAAATCTCTGGTGTCCCCAGAGTACATATGTGAAGTTTTAGCTCAAAATACCATAAAGATAATTTATTATAACATGTTAAAATTGCCACTTTGTAGGTGTGTGCAAAAATGTGCCGTTTTGGGTGTGTCCTTTAAAATGCAAATGAGCGGATGAAGTGCAAACACTGATAACAATGATGGCAGTTTGATGCAATTCAAACTCAATTGTGCTGTGAATTATTTTCTCTCTCTTTCTCTCTGCACTTAATGGCAGTGCTGTGATTGGACATTGCGGGCGGTATTATTATAATAAGAGCTCCTTATGACATCATAAGGAGAGACTAATTTCAATGACCTAATTTTTCATGTGCTTGCAGAGAATGGTTTACAAACCTAAGTTACCGGGGTGATCTTCTTCACATTTTCTAGGTTGATAGAAGCACTGGGAACCCAATTATAGCATTTAACCCTCTGGGGTCTAAGGGGTTTTTAGGGCCCTGGGGAAGTTTTGACATGCACTGACATTTGTGCTTTTTTCAGTTGCTTAAAAACATATTAATGGCAAAAGTCTCATAACACTGTGTTCATCACAAATTGGGCTATCATATAATCAACATGTATGTACATGTTTGTATTTTTGAGAGAAAAATGTTTATGCGTGGTTTTTGAAAAAGCAAAATTTTTAAGTCACTGATATAACTCCACAAAACTCATTCTAAACATGTTTTCCCAAGACTTTCCAAACTGGATCTAGTAGTCTAGAGTTTTTTCTTCAAAATGATGTGAAAATCATATGGCCTACTCAATCACATAAAGCAATGCATTGATTTACAATTTCTAAGACACTTTTGCTTGGGAAAGGCTGTATGCGTGGAGGCGGGAAAGCTCCTGAATAATCAGTGATTGACAGCTGAGAGACAAAAGAGTTGAATAATGAGCCACTAATGAGCCTTGTGGGGATGTTTAACAGGAATGTAACCCTCAGTAAAACCATGATAAGGTTTACTTTTCAATATAATGTAAATACACACACACACATTATATATATTTATATATATTTCTATTGAAATATTTTCTATTAATTTCACAAGTATAAGTTACCTTTTAAAAACCATAGTAGCTTAATCATGGTAAAGATACTGTTTGGCCATCTTAACATGAACACACTTCAACCCAGGGTTAGTGTTTGGTTGGCCAGCGAGAGGTTTACTTTTGTGCAGTAAAAAGCTCAAAAGAACAACTGCCTATCGTTGTCTGGACTCTTATTTGTGTATTTGTAATCATTATAGTAGAAACACAACAAGGGACACGCGTGGTAAACTTATCAATGTTTGTTTACAGCCGCCGCCATTACCTCACGTGTTGATCATGAAAGCAGTGAATGTGTGCACACGCGAGTGATCCTGTGTTTAATAAACTTGCTGTGCGGAGATATGCGCCTAGACGCAACTAAATAAGGATTGTACTGTTTGGAATCGCGTATTATATAAGAATACCAAAAAGCGCGTCGAGTTTCCTGACTCGCGTGTTTGTGTATGTGCGTTCCAATCGCGTGAACTGTTTGACGGAAGAACAAAGAAAACACTCGCGTCTGGAGATACTGACACACATACGCAAGGAAATAAGGATTTATGTCATGTTTGGTGCAATCGGATGGAACAACAAGGAATGGAGAGACTGGATTGTGGATTGCGTATCCATTGACTGCAGGAGGCACGAGTCATGCATATGGATGTTTCTGCTCATTCACTTCAATGGCGCAGGGGTGTGGCGATCCGATCTCATTACAGATAATGAGGTAACTGGCAAAATACGGTACTTCTCCTCCTTCTCATACAGTTTACACCGAATGACAATATCTGTTTTCAATATCACTTACATCATTTAAAAGGAGACGTTCCAAGCATTATGTAGACATTTATATTTTGTTTCTACACCAAGTATTCGTTAAGTTACAGTTTATTTTTCTGACGCGTTTCTGAAAGGACTTCACTGAGGGAGAGAGAACAGAACGTGCATCATGTTTATTTTCTTAATTTTGCGAAAAGCACAACATTCTGTTTTTATTGGGAGTGGACAGAAAAAAACTAGACACTTTAACATTTTAAATGATGTATAAATCATATCTGTATGTCAAAAATCAGCAGAGTAATTTAAGTCTCTTTGCGGAGTGATTGAAAAATAAAGAGTTTGCGGCGCCCGCGCCACCGTCGACCCCAGAGTGTTAAACATGAAAAAAGTCAGTTTTTCATGCCATGACCCCTTTAAATAAAAAACAACAGATTCATGAATCATTCTGTTAACATTCTCCCTGTGAATATTCACCTGATCGACCAACACAATATGTAAGCTGTTATATATGTAATATACTGTGTATGTAATAAGGTGTCCCTTTCTGATCCTGCATGCACAATGAAGTGAAGCCCTTAGGACATGGTACCTTTCACATGTGATTATACACAACCTGATGCTGGGCCCTCTCCATTTTTAGATACTTAACCGCACTTTGGATCCATCTGAGAGCAGAGTTCTCTTTATTATCATCAACACTGGCCTGCACACACTTACATGACTGTATATTACTGTATTGTTCACAATGTCAAATATTTTACTTTATCTACTTTATTTAGGCATATCTGTCCTTCTGTCTGTCTATGCCTGTCTTTTTGTCTGTATACTTAGTTTTTTGTTCTTCATAGCTGTATCTCTAGTGAAATATGTTGATGTGCGCCTGCATCCTCTGCCTTTTATGCTGGCATTAGTATGGTGTTCACTTGACTGGGGTCTGGACAGACTGTACAAGAGGACAATAAAAACAGAGAGCATTATCAGAGGTCTCTCATCCAGATGGCAGCCCCAGTACACATGAATCTGCTTTCATCTAAAAATGATTTGAGATTGGCTGTTGTGAACTGTTGTAACGCTGCTGAACAAACGGAGTAAACCATTATTAAAATGTCTGAACGATGTTATTATAGAATTAAAATTATAAAAATTATCTGCTCTCCATGCAATAAAGATGTCTCGTACTTCAATACAGCTCATTGGGATGGAAATTATTTTAGACAATGTTCAGGTTGTCATGGTATCACCATAGTAATAACTTAAGATGTCACCAAAGTATATTATCTGCAGAGCTGTGATTTATCATCTGCAAAACTTTTGGGCAAATCACTGTAATAATGAAACAATGAGTAAAAACGTAAGTTTACCGTGATATGTAATGACAATAATAAAGTATTATGTGCACTAAAAAGCTGAGTTTAACTTAAACATCTAAATAAATGCACCCAACAGCATTAAACAGATTGTCATAGCTTAGAGCTATTTATAGACAGATGTCTGTTTCTCATTCATGTCTGCTGGTATGGCCTTAAATGACCTCATTGACTAATGTTTTACTGTTTCGTGATATGAATGCAGTGTATGAACATTAAAGAATAATTTAGCAAAGCTTGGTGTGCAAGATCACATCTCACGTCATTGGGTCTCTTATAACATTATTTCAAAGCTTAAAGGAATAGTTCACCTAAAAATGAAAATGATGTCATCATTTACTCACCCTCATGCTGTTTTAAACCTGTATGAGCTTCTTTCTTCTGATGAACACAAAAGAAGATATTTTGCATGCACGCACGGACACAGCTCTGTGCAACTGCTGTGTGCGAGACCCCAGCATCAGTGCTAATTAGCACACATTAGCAGTAATTCACACAGCTGTCACTGAGGTTGCTGGGACACACATATTGAACTGTGTTAATACTCTTCTTGAATCCAGACAAGGGCAGTTATAAATCTGTCAACACCATTAGTTTTATAATGATCGCAGGGGAAGAAAATCACAGAAAGTACAGGGAAGAAAATTTTACTTTATACGGTCACTGTAAAGGACAAACTAAATGTCATCCTATGATGTATGAGAGAAAACCCAATAATTAATGCATATGAATGCGTGGGTAAGACATTTCATTTGTTAGCCCATGTGTTGAAGAATATTTCTTCCACCTCCTTAATCATAATTAAGTATCAGTGTGTGTCTGTTCAAATATAGATATTTTCATATTCTTGACTTTTGTTTATCTTGACCAATTACATTCCACCCATCATTGATTGATTGCAAATTGTAGTTTTGTCTAAAACACTTTTTAAAATCGAAAAAGCAAAATTTATTTTGTTCTTCTCAAAATATGTAAACAAAGACAATGATTGTACCCCCTAATTAGATTGCTGGATCTTGGCCCACCTCTCCAATTATGACAATTAGCATTTGATGAAAGCTTTTGAAGATGATTTTTCTGAGAAATCTAAAGTGTCTTACAATACAGCTACTCAAAGCACTTTGTTGTTTAGCTATGTGTAATGAAGTGCTCTTGTGTTGTTTTTCAAAATCTTAACATCAGATTCTCTTCAGTGGTTTGAGACACATCAGTCGCACGTGGCCACTTATTCTTCAGAAACCAAAAATTGAAGCATAACTATAACTTTAAACACCAAACCTGTTTCAAAGGTTTTATAGCCATCTAAAACTTGACATCTTGTGTGAGATCCAATGATGTTACTTGATATAGACATTTGATTTGCTTTGGCACACATTTTTTGTTTATAAGGAATAATAGTATAAAGGCGATGTATAATTCTATTCAAGATATGGAGAGATAATAGTTTAAATAGAGCAGAATTGATAGAAATTATAATTTCTTCCCATCCATGATCTCTACATGACTTCCTCACCACTTCTACATTTGCTACCGTCATTTTGGTACTTCTTTTTTCAAGGGAGCTCGATGTGAAGTTCGTCACAACGTGTATGTAGCCCGTCATGTTTTGTGGTTCGTAATTTCAAAATATGTATTCTGCGCGTTGATTGATCCTATGTGCATCCTATGTGTCTTGTCAAAATAAGTTCCAGATGAGTCTAAAGGGTTTATGATAAAAGAGATGCTCGCGTCTGCCAGATACTCACATAATCTCAAGCGTAATCAGAGTTTACTGTTAAGAGAGTGTCTTGTGTGTATTTTGTGAACGTGAGCGTCTCTGTTATCATAAACGGTTTTGACGTGATGCACATGGTTCACATGACGCAACAAACACATATTTTGAAAACGCAGGCAACACACATGACACTCTGAACACATATTTTGAATTTGACCCCTTGGATGTGCAGTCACGAGCAGCCACTGGTTGTCAATGATCTCCTAACGGCCACTGACTCCAGTATTCTAATTTTTCTAGACATTTCCTCTGCATTTGATACAATCTCTTACAGTATTCTCATTTCACGACTCTCTGCTCTTGGTATTTCTGGAAATGCCCTTTCCTGGTTCACTTCTTACTTGTCTGATCGCCAGCATTACATCTCCATCTGCCAGTCTAAGTCCACTTCTGTCTCTGTCCAGCACGGTGTTCCACAGGGATCTGTTCTTGGGCCTCTTCTCTTCATTATCGTCATGCTTCCATTAGGTAATATCATCTGCCAGCATGGCTTCAAATTCCACTGTTATGCATATGATACCCAACTATATATCCATTCTCAATGCAATGCTCCTTTCACAATGCTTTCCATATCAGCTTATATTGATGAAATAAATGCTTGGATGACAAGTAATTTTCTCAAACTTAACACAGATAAAACAGATTTACTCCTTATTGGTTCACCTCAAACTATATCCTGTGTTTGTGTTGAAAATCTCAAAATGTCATGATCCTGCCAGTC
Organism: Paramisgurnus dabryanus; assembly: GCF_030506205.2. Classification (NCBI taxonomy): domain Eukaryota; kingdom Metazoa; phylum Chordata; class Actinopteri; order Cypriniformes; family Cobitidae; genus Paramisgurnus; species Paramisgurnus dabryanus. The sequence continues at coordinate 22,801,271 of NC_133342.1, read as the reverse complement.
TTTCATAGTTATTCATAGTTGTTCATGGTCATGTGGCAGGATCTTGGCGGTACCCATGTTTTGTGTGGCAGCACATGGCCTTTTGTTTGGGTAGTGTGCCTCGTTTATATCCCCGCCCCCTTGTCTCCTCTTTAATAATTCATTATTGGTTAACTCCCCTCACCTGTCTTTCCCTCGTTGTCTTGTTTAGTTTTCTTATTTAAGGCCCCAGTGTGTTTTGTCCTGTGCTGGATCGTTTTGTATGTTTTGTTCTGTTGCTGTTTGTGGCAACGCAATCTGCTTAGTCAAAGTTTCTAGTCAAGTCTGTTAGTCTGTGTCATTGTCTTAGTCAAGTTAGTCTAGTCTTGTCTGTAGTGTAATCTGCTCCTGTGATGTTGTTTTCCCCCAAGGGGCCCTTTGTTTTCTGGTTAATAAACCCTGTTTGAGTTCACCGTTACCTTGCACTTGGGTCCCATTCTCTGTGAATCATGACACAAAATTGCTGGAGTTCCAGTTTAACCTTCCACCACTGTAAAAAACCTGGGTATTATCATTGATTCCTCTATTTTATTCCATCCTCACATCTCCTCGCTCATTAAATCTTCCTTTTACCACCTTCGCAATATTGCACACTTACTATACGTCCATTTCTAACCATCAGTGCTGCTGTGACCCTAGTTCAAGCTTTCATCACTTCACGCCTCGACTACCGTGATTCTCTTTTCTGTGGTCTTCCCAATTCTTCATTAGACAAAATTCAATATATTTAGAACTCTGCAGCCAGAGTCCTCACTTACACAAAGAAGTCTTCCCATATCACTCCCATTTTACATAGTCTACATTGGTTACTACGGAGCCCTTCTGATGACATGGCAGGGGCGTTGCTAGACATAAAGCTCTACTGGGGCACAGGCCCCCCATTTTTTGCTGACTTTTTTTTGAAAGCCTGCTGTGTGCAAGAGGTGTGCAACACTTCTATACAATGTCCTTTGCTTAACCCACTATTCTACAGTGCAACAGTTACTGCGAAAGATATATACAAGTGTATTCTTCATCATACCTAACATTATTAACATGTTTAGATGCATAAATGGCATAACATGTTTGGAAATAATGACAGCAGAGAAATATTTTCTACATTATACAATGATAGCAATGATTAATAACTTATTTTTACAAGAATAATTTAAGAAACCAGTTATTTTATGACTGCTATAGTAATCTCAGTCACAGTTACTGCTAACTGTTATGTAAGTTAGTGTCATAGAGTTAAATATTAGTAAACTAAATATTAATTTCATATCTGAAAATACAGAACAGTATAACACATACATCTGTTGATTTTCTCAGCAACAATGCAATCCTATAGACTTGACAAGAGGTTTTCCTGAGATTTTTCCTCTAATGTTTGAGACCTGACAGGGTCAGGATGTAGTTTGTCTAACCTCCCTTAAACGTTTCATCTCTCCTTTCTTCTTCTCTTTCCCTGCTTTGCACAAAACATTTCTGATGTACATCTACAGAAGCCAATAATGATCGAGTCAAAATAATATTAGCATTATTATTTAGAAACTTACTTTAGTTTCGTTATGCTTTCATAAGCACTCGCGTGGCGTCACCTTTTGAATGCGGTTGTGCGCGGTGAACGCAAACACGCGCGGCCATGGATACGTGCGTGCACGCGTCAATGCGAATGATTCGTCGCTTTTACAAGCCTAAATTGAGTAACTACTTTGCATAAAGATCCGTTTTTGCCGCGATTGTCTTTGTAAAGGATTGCACTAGTTAACTGCTAAAATTTAAACTTGAGATTTACACCGGGGCACAAAAGATTTACACTGGGGCACGTGCCCCAGTAAAAGGGGTCTAGCGACGCCCCTGTGACATGGTAAAACTTTTTTTTTAAATCGTGGCCACGAATTAGCAATTCGTTCCCACGAATTATTAAATCGTGCGCACGTTTAAGTAATTCGTTCCCTCGTTTAAGCTAAATCGTGCGCACGATTTAGTAATTCGTTCTCTCGTTTAAGCTTAATCGTGCGCACGTTTTAGTAATTCGTTCCCTCGTTTAAGCTAAATCGTGCTCACGTTTTATTAACTCGTTCCCTCGTTTAAGCTAAATCGTGCGCACGATTTAGTAATTCGTTCTCTTGTTTAAGCTAAATCGTGCGCACGTTTTAGTAATTCGTTCCCTGGTTTAGCTAAATCGTGTGCACGTTTTAGTAATTCGTTCCCTCGTTTAAGCTAAATCGTGCTCACGTTTTATTAACTCGTTCCCTCGATTAAGTTAAATCGTGGCCACGTTTTATGAATTAGTGCCCAGAATTTAATTTAAACCATCTGGACATTAACACAACTCTAACAAGATCAAATTCACTCTAGCCATTATTAATGACGCATACTTAATGCAGTTTTATAAATTCCTGCCAAGAATTTCATTAAAATCATCGGAATAGTGACGCTTATTGCAGCTCAATGCATTAATACATTGCTATTAAATATAAAATTCATACACCTTATGGCTCCTGTATATATACAGTTTATTAACTCCTTCACAGAATTTCATAAAATATATTGGGACATTATGTGAGCTAACGCATTGATACAGTGCTATATAAGGATCAAATTCATACATCTTGGGTCTTAAACCGTTTTATTCATTCCTGCCCGGAATAATAAAAAAACAATAATCGGGAAATTAACATGACCCTTAACGCATAAATACAGTGCTATTTAAAGATCAAGATTAATCTATATACCTTATTAATGAGCCATACTTCATATACAGTTTTATTAATTCCTGTGCAGAATAAAAAAAAACTTAACACAACCGACAGGTTATATAGCACTGTATCAATGCGTTAGCTCACGTTATGTCCCAATATTTTTTATGAAATTCTGGGAAGGAGTTAATAAAACTGTATATATACACGAGCCTAAGGTGTATGATTTTTATACTTAATAGCAATGTATTAATGCATTGAGCTGCGATAAGCGTCACTATTCCGATGGTTTAAATGAAATTCTGGGCACTTATTCATAAAACGTGGGCACGATTTAGCTTAATCGAGGGAACGAGTTAATAAAATGTGGGCACAATTTAACTTAATCGAGGGAACGAATTACTAAAACGTGCGCACGATTTAGCTTAAACAAGGGAACGAATTACTAAAATGTGCGCACGATTTAGCTTAATCGAGGGAACGAATTACTAAAACGTGGCCACGATTTAATAATTTGTGGGAACGAATTGCTAATTCGTTGCCACGATTAAAAAAAAAAGTTTTACCATGTCAGCAGAAGGGCTCCGTAGGGTTACTCACCCGTTATCGCATTTAGTACAAGAAACTTCTTATTACATAAAAGCACTCTTGCCCCAAACTATATTTCTGACCTTATCCGTACATACTCCCCTATCTGCATACTAAGAACCAAGGCTTCACGGAACAAAAAACAAAAAAAACAGAAACTTTTGATGTTTTGCAAGGAACAGAATGAAACCAAAAACTTAAAAAAGAAAATATATGTTCTGGAACAGAATCATTTATTTAAAATAATGGTAGACGGTTAATATTTTTTTGTTCTTTGACAAGATTTCTGTGCAATATGACTCGGTGAAGTTCACTTCCGGTCGTCGTTGACTCATCGGAGAAATGAGAAGCTTGCCACCAGCAAGTAGCTTACTTAAGCCCAAGTCTCTAATGCTCAATCATAAGAGGTAAATATTGTAGGCTACCAAGTATCTCAAGATGTTTGTTTTTTATTACTAATTAAAGGAACAGTATGTAAGAAATTTACATAAATTAATCATAAAATGCTCCTAATATGTCACTAGACATTCAGAAATCATTTTCATTTCAAATACTTATATCACTGACAACAGTGGTCTGGCCAGGATATTGTCATTTAAAAAGTGGAGTTGCAGCCCTCAACTGATGTTTATGTTGTCATGTTGTGTATTGGCCACCAGTTGTGAGATTGCAGTACCAGTTTTAGCCACAAGTTTTGTGATTGCAGTACCAGTTTTGACCACAATCCTACATACTGTTCCTTTAACTTAGTGGTGTAATGGATCATAGTTGATCCGTGATCAGTACAGATCAAGACCCACAATTCGGCTTGCATGCGATTCGCAGATTAATACGCAAATTTAAATAGGGTGAAAGTTGATCATTTGCAGGTGTTTCAAAGGCTTGCACATGAAGTTGAATGTGTCCGGTCTAACTCCAATCAAACGTGATTATCCCTATGCCCTTCAAAGATCAAAACTCTTGATGTATAAACTTGAGAGAGAGTTGTGCAACTGTGTCTCATACTGTAGTCCGTTAAAATAGATTTGGCGAATAAAGCACTGAAAAACAACGTAATTTTACTTTATATGGATGGACTGTTTATGCTGCATCTTCTTCCCGAAGCGCCGTTTCCGTCTGTGTGTGTGCATGTTTAAGTGTACTCAAAAGTGCATACACAATAATTTAAGTTTAATGTCCTAATGATCAGCCTACTTATTTGTATGTCCCACAGCTGACATGGAACGCTATTAACCGGTTCAGGAACGTCAATTTTAGGGTTGAACCGAAACCGCAAATGTTAAAATACTGTTTCTGTTCGGAACGAACCAATTGGGAAAAAATCTGGTTCAAAGCCCTGCTTAGAACATCCGATACGGGTCTGTTGACAATCCCACAGCACAAAATATTATTGTTTGGTGGTAGGGCAATTTGCATCTAGCTGCCCCAACTCTCTGAAATTCTATTCCACAACATATCCATAATTTCTCATCATTACATGACTTAAAAACTCACATTAAAACATATATTCTTTGTCGCTTGTTTTCCTGACCCCTGACTTTATGTTTCTGTTTCTATATGTACTGTATCTCTGTACATATGTACTGTATACTTCACAGTTATATGTATCGTTTCTATGTCATGTTTCTATGTTATGTGTATTTGTAATTTTTGTAAAGCAACCTTGGGTCCTCAGAAAGGTACTATATAAATAAAACATTATTATTATTAAATAAGTTTGTTTGGGCTAGGCAACAAAAACAAAAGGATTTATTCATATAATATAATCTAGTGCTATGCTATTTGGATGTAATACCACAAAAGACAATTTTGACATCAAATCACCTACATTATGGGACTTGACAATGGCATAGTAACAGACAGTAAAATTCACTCCCCAAACCCATATGACTTCTTTGAAAGACAATGAAACAAACAAACAAGTGTGTCAGCCCCTTAAATTATGCCCTTTGTCTTCTTTATCAATATCATAAACATGGTGAGGTAAAGAATGACAACATTTTCATTTTGGGAGAACTATCCTTGTTATGAACATGTAAAAATGCAGACCGGTACAAATTAGGTTTAGGGCAAAGGAATATATCATTAGGTCAGTAAATGAAAAGTTGAAAGTCAATGGAAAGTTATCAGTATAATGGATGTGTGTGTTTAAGAATACTAAACAGCATAATATGAGTATGCTGTGGTCTGTTGACTCCTCAGGGTGAAGTTCATCACTCCACTGAGCACAGCTGAGACGATGATGTCAGCGTGGCCTCGGGAGGGGAAAGCAGAACCTTGCAGCTGATTCGCTGAGTTTAAGGTCCATAAGACAGTCTACACCACCCACTGGCTAACATGCAATTTAAGAAGGCGGGCCCTTATGGTTGACTGGCTGGGCATACTGATTGATTAGACACTGTTATGCTTTTCTTTCCAACTGAGACTTATCATCCACAGTCACTGTGTGCAGTCAGAAACAGCTTAACAATCACACCTATGCTTATTTACATGCAGATATTACGGTAAATTTTAATAAGAAAGTTCAAATCAATTCACATTCATTTGAATAGCACTTTTCACACTGTCGCAAAGTCACAATGTAGAATACACATACAACACAATTATTTAAAAAAAAGATAGATCACTTTACAGTCCAGCGCTGGCATCGCATCAAGTGCTCGAACTGAGTAATGAAAGTGAAATTGGAGAGACGTAACTGCACTACTGTACATATTCTCTCTATGCCATAATGTACGCTTAAAATACTTTGTTGCCTTGTTGTATTATAAACATAAAAACATATAATGTGGTTATATTATAAACTCAAGTAAGACTATTGTAATTAGTTACATATTAAAATGGGTATAAAATTTATATTAAAAAGGTATAACAATTTATCTCTAAAATAATCTAACACTTAATTTCTCCAGAAGCTTTACATATGTACACTCATTTGGCTCCCTCTGTTGGAAAGAAAGTGTATTACAATAATAAATAGGGCAGAAGGGAACAGGTTCTCTGTCTGTATTCTTTAACACCTTAAAGGTAAAGCATCTGTTTGAATGTGTGGAAAACAAAGTCTTTTTATATCACACGTTGTAGTGGAAAATAGTCTTGGGAGATTTATACAGTATCATGCTGTTGGCAACGTACAGGCTAATCAAAAGAATATTTAAGTGATGTGTGCTTACTGTAAGAGATGGACAAAAATACATTTGTATACATTTATTTATTTTAATTCTAATAGCGTATCTTCCCAGAAACTGTTCATCTTTATTAAATGACAAACATGGTTGTATTTACCACCTAAATAATGTAGACTATTAAACGGGGTAAACAACATTTAAAGTTGCATATTATAAGGAAATAGTCAAACTGTAACAGGGTGAAACAGCTTGGGTTATATAGTCACAATATCTGGTATTCTGAAGTCAGTTGAAGTTACAGTCAAAATGTATCACGACACAAAAGGTCAGCTCTGAGTGTGCCGCATTAGAAAGTTTATTGTGCATGACTTACAGACATTGCAGAAATGTTTACTGCTTATATACAGTTATGTTCAAAATAATTCAAAATGCTTCAGCAAGCCCAAACACCCAAGCAAGATGGCAAAATCTTGGTTCCAGACAAAAAGGATTAAGGTTATTGAGTGGCCAGCTCAATCCCCTGATCTCTAGCCCATTGAAAACTTGTGGGGTGACATTAAAAATGCAGTTTCTGATGCAAAACCTAAAAATTTGAACACACTGCTATTATTTTATACATAACTGGATGATTCTTGCGAAATTAGACTTATGAGGTGTCATAAAACATTTTGATAAAAAAGTAAATGCTATCAAAATAAGAAGCATACAGTTACAAACATCTCTATTTTGCACATGATTTCAAATGACATCATACACACCAATTTTGCTGTTTTTTCCACATTTAAGGGGAAAATTTTCATTTTGTCCATGACTGGATTTGGTTGTTTGACATGGAAATATTTATAATAAAAAAAATCTAAAAAAAATAAAAAGCTTCAGTCGGTGCATGTAGTTATACTATAAACATTTACAGTAAAGAAACATGTGGTATTTGGTGATCATTGGTAAATGTAGAGACAATAATAACGAATATAATAATGTGTCCAAGACCAATTTTCTCATCCTCCACAACAATTTTCAGTCATTGTTTAAGCCCTCAAGTAACTAACATTTCAAAAAAAAAAAAAAAATTGGTTTGGAAGGTACATAATTGACTGTGACACTCAAGATGGCTTAAGATGGCTACCAGGTAAGCAGTTATTAGTTATTTTTTCTCTCCAGATTAAAGTTGAAATTTTGTTTGTCATAGTACCTAGACAACTTTTTAGTTCTCATTACCGAAACATGAGTTTGTAAATGCATATATTTAATGTTATATCCTGTTGCGGTAATGATATTTTTTATAATGATCATCTAAAAAAATGTAAATATTGTATAGGAAATATTTTTTTAAATCCTCTAAAAATAATGGTTATAGTAAGTTTAGACCTTAATCTCATATGTGCAAAAACAATTGGCTTCAAGGGCTTTTTAAAAATTCTGACGCTGGAAACCTTTTAAATCTGGATTTCGTAAGAATCACCCAACTGTAAGCACCAATAAGGATCCTTTGATGTTTTATTAGTTTATTTTTCAAACAGTCATTCAAAATTGAAAACATTTAACTATTTAAATTTTTAAAAGAGAATTTATAGTTAATTTGTCAACGAGGCAGCCAAAGTGCTAAATATTTAAGTGTATGACACATGGCCGAGTAAACTTTCAAACATTCAATTTACACACGAATGTGAAAATGAATAATTGTTTAAAACAATAAAAGAAAAAGAGCCATCCACTGCTGTGTGTAAAAGTATAGTGTATTATTTCATACAGTATGATAGTCAGCCATGAAAAGGCAGCTGGTGAATTATTGTTCTCTGTTATATTAACAAAAGTGAGACTTATTGCAGGAACAGTCAGCCTGGAGCAACCTGAGATTAAATGTCTCATATACATCACAATGACAGAACAGCAGTGAAAACTCATCAATTACTCTTACATGAGATCAAATCTGTAACCTTTCAGTTATTACTTCAGATCCCTAACCAATAAACTACCACATACCACCCAAGAAACAAGGTCAAGCCGGAGACATTTATCTGGCCCTTGCGACGACTGACCTCACAATCTCAAACATAACCTAATGCATTATAAATGTTACAATTTCTCAAGAGCTAGTGTGCCTACAGTACTGACTCACATCACTAGTTTGGTAGAACTGGCAACTGCAAAAGACTGTATGTTAAAGACGGGAAAGAATATTACCAACTAATTTTTGCCAATTATAGACACCAATTTCAGTAAGACCAAAAATTAAGATTAAATTAAGATCAGATGACTTGATATTTATTTGAACTTAAATTAAAAAAAGAGTCACATTAAAAGGCAGAGATGGTGCAATGGTTTTCAAATTTCTTCGAAAGGGAGCAACCATTTTTAAAGAAATGCATTTTGCCAATGGCTGGCTATAATGAGGCTGAAATTGAAAAGGTTTTTGTTGGATGGCTGCTTTTAAAATGTTCTAGCTGTCTGTAATTCACTTTGATCAAGACGTACTGCAGCTCTTTTAAATAGACTCTGATGTGGCAGTTTCTAGGACTGCACAGCTAATTAGGTTGAAATATAGAAAGAAAAGTGAACTCCATGCGGACGTGATTCTTAAGATTCACAACATAAAAGCAGATATTTGAATGGAATAATTATGATTAAGTATATTTTCATCGAAACATATAAAGACAAAACTTTTCTATAATGATATAACTATGTTTATAATATAATATGTTTCATTCTGATATAATCATATAATATGATATAATATGTGTGTATTGATATGTTTGTGCCATTTGTGATGTGTTTTGATATTTTCTGCTGTTGTGATTTAACAAATAATGCTTTTACACCAACAGATGTCACTGTTGCCTGCTGTAATGTAATTGTGTGTGAAAGACAACTAGCAACCTTACATCACATTGAGAGCATTTTGCAAGAAGCTGTGTATGACAACAACCGCTTGTCACATCTCCACATAGTCTAATGCAATTGAAGACAGACATACAGACAGACAGACAGACAGACAGACAGACAGACAGACAGATGAAATCTTATCACATAATCATACTCAAAAACAATACACTATTAGGAGGAAATAGTTCTGATTTATATTTTGCACACACACACTTAAAAAAAAACATGCAGCATTTTTGTCAAGTTAATCAATATTTTTATGTTACTTTAACTTAAAAATTTAATTTAAACAATTTAAACTTGAATTTATAAGTTATGTCAACTTTCTTAAGCCAAAACTTAAAGTAATAGGTTGATTTTTTTTATACAGTGCAGCTGTAAACTCCTCTATCAGATGCATCTAGACTAATTCCCGTACTTTGAATAACCTTTTGTTGATCTGTAATTGGTCACGGTGAAAGATCCACACAGAAGGTCATTCTTTTGTTTAGACCGCCCAGATCGTCTTTACCTGATTTTCTTGTTTTCGATTCCTCCCTTTGCCGTTATACAGATATCCAGCAAGTAACCTTCTGTTTCATATGCATTTATAATAGGTAATCCCGGGAAGCGTTCTTAAAGGTCAGGTCTTAAACTGACTAGATTATAGTCCCGCATGAAAAAGAGCACTAGAAAGGTCATCACAAGCCAACCATAACTCTTAAGACACTTTCGATAGATTTTCTCTTTGATTAATTTAAGCATTATCTGCTCGCGACCAACGGCTGCTATGCATAAATATGCATTAACCCTGATGGATGCATCGGAGGAGGGAGGAATGAATGCTGTGACGTAAATAAATTCACATTTCTGTCATGACCTCTCATCACATTGATCCGAACCGTTATCCCGACATAAATTGTTGGAAGTCAAACCCTGAGGGGGGTCTAATGTGTTTAGAATGGATGGACGTCGTCTTGCCGTACGACTCAGGGACAAGATGTTACGAATGCGCAGGAGAGAAAATATTAAGATTAATGTTTCCTGGGACGCCACCTAGCACATGCCAATAGCGAGGAGGAGAACCATGCATCCTGATCCCAATTGAACCTGGCGGCACTGTCCCGTCCCTGGAGTGAGTCAGGCTCCGTACTCGGCCCTGCTTCATCACTGCCAGTCTTTAATCAGATCAACACTAACCTCCCCCTCAACAACAGCCTCCATACATCAGTTCCTTTCACGTGGCATTTCCGTCCATTTGCTTCATTAGTGTGGCCAGAGCAGACGGTCTGTTTAGAGCCTGAAACACATCGAGGTGAATGGGTGCGTAGGGATGGGTCATGATGGAAATTCAACAGCGTATGTGTATATACATTGTCAAACCTTTATGCTGCACAATAACACAATAAGCAACAGGACCTACACCTGTACCTGTACTTGTTAAACTTTAATTTGTTGCACAAATAAATATTTTGCTCATATTTAAACACTTGTGAACGGGACACATGTCGTGCTTCCCATGCTCTAGAAAAAAATAAAGTGTCACAATGAATTGGGGTAGGCTGGGTATTCACTACAGAATCCTCTTCTCATCTCCTTCCTCCTAGCTATTTTCACCATCTTTTCTTTTCCTTTTTTTCTCTCTCGTCTTCACTCACATATCTCTCAGTTCATTTCCTGTGAACACATTCTCCTAATCCTCAGTGCGCTCTCGGCTCCTGCATGCTATCAGACAGTTCACGGGAGTCACATTCGCTCCAACACACACCGGCCGGGCCGCCTCTCCTCTGTCTGCCGTTACTATAGCAACCTGGCCAGAGCTGCGTTACAGGGGCTGCAGTGCCACTGCCAGCGCACTAAATGACTCCGATGTACAATTTGAAATTGATCGAGTTCCCTGGCACTTTGATTTGCCAGGTCTAAATTACAGGCCGTCTTTGGCTGTAGCACCTCACAGGTTAAAGAGCCCCAGCTTTAGAGTGCACACGGTGGTTCACCATGAATTTTGAGCCATGGGCTCACATGCAGGTGGATCTATTCAACAGATATGCTATGCACATCTATCAAGAGCTTATTAAGTGGGATAAAAATTGGATATGGATGTTGGTCCATATGATATAAAGCAGTTCTTTAAAGCTTAAATAGACAACTAATGCCTCCGATAATTCTTTAAATATATATGTGTTTTTCCCGGTGTCTGTGGATATTCTTGTCTGTTTTAATGAAGCGCTTTCAGTTTGCTGGTTAATTAAGAGACATATTGAATTGTGATCAGTTCTATAAATATAGAGATACTGTCATAACAATAATGAGTTATTATGTCTTTATAGATTTTCCTTACAAATAAGTTCAACAGAGTGGGTGTTTCACATACCAAAAATACTTGCGTCAAATTAGCCCTGACAGCAGAATCTAACAAATTATGATTTTCTTTTTTCAGCGCAATGAAAACAGCTTGCCCTCTCTTGAAAGGTGTGCAGGAATTAATGTAACTTGAATGTGTTGTGTGCTGTTTTCAAACCCACCAGCTAAAAATGTCCTAATTGTGTTTGGCAATTAGACAACGATAATTTGCTTTTAAATAAACCGGTTATAACATGCTCTGTAATGTTTAACTTTAAAACTTTAGAGCAAAACTTTACTGTATTATTTAAACACATAGAAAGAAATATTGGAAAGCTATGCTTAAATGACGCACACTCGTCTTTGCAGTGTCAGTCTTAAGTCTTAAGCCACCACCAGAATTGTTGCTTTAGAGATTGAATGTTGTGCTTTGTGACATTATCCTGCTGGAAGTAGCCATCAGAGGATGGACATGGTCAGAAACAATGCTCAGGCCGTGGCATTTAAACAATGCTCAATTGGCAATAAGGGGCCTAAAGTGTGCCAAGAAAACATCCCCCAAACCATAACACCACCACCACCAGCCTGCACAGTGGTAACAAGGCACGATGGATCCATGTTCTCATTCTGTTTGCGCCAATTTCTGACTCTACCATCTGAATGTCTCAACAGAAATCGAGACTCATCAGACCAGGCAACATTTTTTCCAGTCTTCAACTGTCCAGTTTTGGTGAGTTCGTGCAAATTGTTGCCTCTTTTTCCTATTTGTAGTGGAGATGAGTGGTACCCAATGGGGTCTTCTGCTGTTGTAGCCCATCCGCTTCAAGGTGTGTGTTGTGGCTTCACAAATGCTTTGCTGCCAGTCTGGAAAATTGTGCATGAAAATCCCAGTAACTGAGCAGATTGTGAAATACTCAGACCGGCCCGTCTGGCACCACCAACAATGCCACGCTCAAAATTGCTTAAATCACATTTCTTTCCCATTCTGACATTCAGTTTGAAGTTCAGGAGATGTTGACCAGGACCACACCCCTAAATGCATTGAAGCAACTGCCATGTGATTGGTTGATTAGATAATTGCATTAATGAGAAATTGAACAGGTGTTCCTAATAATCCTTTAGGTGAGTGTATATTAATAGTCCTAATATGCACCATAACATACGCCAAAATTAATAATTTTTATGGTCAACGGTTCTTTCCAAACCGATTTGCTGCTAAAATAATTTAATTAATAAATACAAGTTATTTTAAAGCATATAAGGACACAGTCACCTCTCAAACTGCCCACAACAATTGTTAGATTGAGTTAGTTAATATTTTTTTAACTACACCTAAATGTTCAGATACACACACAGTTAAGTTCAACTTAGTTATTAACAGTTCTCAGAATTAAAAAGATGCATTTAAAGAAAGTTTTTGTCGGACCCCTTGTTATTCTTCATTTTGACATTAATTTAGATTTTTACACCAGACATAAATCGGTAATCTGTAATGATCGGTATGTGCAAAAGTGTAATATATTTGAAGATTGAAGATTTGAGGGGTGAAAGTGAAAACAAGTCTGACCCAAGTGTGGATGAATGTATCACTTAATTTGACAATATGACCAGATTAATGTCATCTAATCTGAACAGTTTTCCAAGTTTTATTTAAGACCCTTATTGGCAAGTAACAGTCAAGAAACAAGATGGGGAGGAAGTTAGCAAAATGGTTGAAATAGCTTAAAGCACCTTCAGGAACCCCAGGTCTCCCATTAAACTCTGAAAGTTTATGTCAGGTTTGATTCTCTACAATTCTGCCATGTTCCTGTCTTCTCTAAAAGACATTTAATTAGCACACCCTCTTTCTTTTACACTTAATGTAAAGGACCACAAGGAACAGAATAAGTGTGTGTGTGTGTGTGTGTGTGTGTGTGGCATACAGATGTGCAAAGGGGGATGAGAGCGAAAGAGTAAGAATTTCAATAATTGGCTTATGGCAGCTCCACAGTTCACCCTTACAAACCCTCCCATTATTTTCTGACCCCTCACCAGCTTCCACTCCCACACCTCCCATTTCATCAATCTCTTCTCTCGTGCACTCTTTTGCACTTTGTTTCCATGTTTTTTTTATTATCGGCAGGCAGGAGAAATGTTGCTGCCTGTGGATCATGCCAGATCCCAGCTCAGGTCCAGATGTATGGATGACAGGAATTACGCTCTAAAAACGTGCATGGCATGGGACCTACATGTAAACACAAATATTGGTGAGCGAGAAAGAGTGGGAGGCAGCCGGGGGTGTTGAGTGGGATGCATCCTGGTAGCTTCAGTCTTTAATGAGGCCTTTGTGAGCAAACGGCAGTTTGGATGGATTTCATTGCCTCCTTCCCTCAAAGGTATTGATTTAAACTCGGCCTACAATTAGCATACACAAGGGACCGCTGCTAACAAAGACTGGCAGGATGTGAAAGCCAAAATAATGGTTGGCTGCAAGCACGCAGTCATAATTTTTTACAGTCTAAGCTCCTCTGCTTAGATCAGCTTGTTCACACTGCTAAAAAGCTGCTATGCCTTTATCAACACCCCGTTACAGTTTACGCTATATCGTGTCACACTGTGTTTGGTTATAGTTACACATAATTACACAAGTTTGCCCTGATACAGCTTGTGGGATTATAACACAAAATGTTTGAGCGATAACAAGCAACAACTTTGCTATTATGCACAGACCACATTGTGGTTTCATCTCCTCATTTTTATGTTTGTTATTGATATTTGCTCAGCAAGAGCATATTTTATGTATACATTTATACGTTTATGTATACATACCCCATAAAAAGAAGGATATCACAGATAAGATCTTGTTAAAAATCAATTATTTCTCATTAATGAGATTAAATAAAGAGCGCTTAAGTCTCCTGCATCTCATATTTTTCTACTGATAAACGACTCAAATTGAGCTCAGGTAAGCCAATAAGCCAAATCTTACGCATTTTAGCAATTGTCTTATTTGTTTCTATTTTTATTTTTCCCTATAGCAAATTTAGAAAGCTTGAAGACTTCCGGCAACATAAGCGACAGGAAGTTGAGAACAGTTTAACTGTATGCAAATGGCGAGCAATTTTCAGGAGTAACTACCAAATGACAGTTAAGTTCCTGTCATTTTTTTTCATCATATACTGTGAGGATAGTTACAGTACTAATTTGTAGTTGTTATTTGTCAACCAAAATTAGGAATTCCTCCTAAAAATCTCATTTAAATATGGGCGACACACAGCAAAAAAGTCGCTGGTGATGTGCACCCATAGCAAGTTGATACTCAAAATCAATTAAACTCCATCAAATCTCCTGAGCCATAAAGGATCAACTTCTGAGCAACAACATTTTGCTCTGGGACAGCATTTTGGACATGAAAGTAGGTGTTGTACAGTATGTTACCATGACAACAATCAATACTTAACGTAGTGGTCATTATAAATGGTTACATTGCACTCATGCACATTTCCACACATTATGCATCTGACCCAAAGTTAACTTTTGGTCCGTGTTTTTTTTTTTTGTGGCTAAACTTACCAAATTCTGTTTTGTTTTTCATAAAGATGAGGGGAGATGGCTATCATGGATTACTGTGCTGTTCAAAGAGAGGTTGCTAACATTCAATTCAATTTACGTATACATTCAATTTACACAGTAACATTAGCTCAGTATAGTAGTTGATACACTTTAGCTATGATTTGAAATAAGTTAATTTACTGGTTATTTATTTTGCTTGTTATCAGAAATAATCTACTCTAGAGGGTTTCTTTGTGGAAGCCTATCGAAATTTAATTTTGGGCCACAAAAGTTGTTTGTTTAGGTTGTTGCTACTGAAACCATAATTGTGCGGTCATTCTATAGACAGTTTTATTGGATGCATACACATTGCCGTGGTTAAGCGCCCAAAAATAACTTCTGGTCTGTGTTTGATTATCAGTCTGGCTAGTGACCAAATTTTAACTTGGAACAAATCAACCTGATCTAATGAATTTCCGTGGGATAGCCACAGAATTTATTTGCTAATTTTTACGTGGCATTCTCACGGATTGGTTACTCAACTGTTTTGTCCTATTTTTTTTACTATTGTCGCTTCGGTTGAGGGTTAGATTTACATAAAATGACATCCTTACCCAAACCCAACTCCGCCACGGAAAAATGCGGAGATCCATGAAAATGCCACGGAAAAATGAGCAAACATTTCCGTGACTGTCACACGGAACTTTTTGAGATCATGTTGAACAAATACCTTGTGGAAAATAAAAATATTTTGTTTTCCAAAAGATGAGGGGAGACTGGGAGCAGCCAGGCAAGAATTTAAGGATCTCTACTGTTGCTTGAATACATTATTTTTACACATTAACATTAGCTCAGTGTACGGGTTGATACGCTTTAGCTATGATTTGAACTAAGGTAATTTACTGATTATTTATTTTGCTTGTTATCAAAAATAATCTCTACACTTTAAAAAAACCTGAAAAAACCTCAGAAGAGCTTGCAGTGTTTCTGCAGCTTAATAATTGGTAAAATAAAGTTACAAAAGCTGCCACTTGGGTGGTACCCCTTTAAAAGTACATCTTTATGTCTAAAGTGAGTGCATATTAGTAACTCAAATCTACCCTGTAATATACAGTATACTGTATACACACATCTGTATACACATTTAATGGTACAGATTAGGAGGACCTATCGTCCCAGTGACCGTTTTTGTAACATTGTTTTTTGAGAGTGTAGAACATTGTGTTACTGTATAAGCACACCGGTCATGGGTTTGATTCACACAAAAATACTGACAAAATGCACCGTTTGTTCCTCTGGATACAAGCCTTTACTCTATTCAAAACTCAAAGCATTACAGTTTTTGGATGAATTTCACACTTTAAATGTAGCTATTATTTATTCACCTATAGAATCTGCATTGGCACACAAACCAACATAATACACAAATGCCATTCAGGAAGACTTCTGTATATTGGAAGTGTGTGCTGAAGAGATAAAAAGCATAAAAAAAATCTTTATTATAACGTTCTGAAATGCCAACACAATGCAAAGTGAATAGGAAGAACTGATTTGTCAGACACAGATGTGACAACTTTCAGAAATGCGTATAGGAAAAAGCTTTAGTCAGTCAGGAGCATGAGTCACCTGAATAAAGTCATAAATTCTGACTGGTTCTCTCGTATCTGATGTGAAACCCCATTGTCTTCTCATGGGTACATGAGAACAAACAAATATAAATAAATAAATAAATGGCACACAATACAACAAACAACCCACAGCTATTTAGAAATGTGACAGAACAGCTGTGGTGCCTGCTTCGCCTCAGCGCCTCGGCCCGTTAATAAAATACGCTGGATAAATATTTAATCCCCTGTTGAAACAAAACAACCTGTGCTTTTTATTTGTCCTGCATCTGTGTATGAAATGCATGCCGCCGCCTGTGGTTGTGCATTCAGAGGAGAACAGGTTTCCCTGAACATTTGACAAAGACGCGCAGGGAGAGAATCTCATCCCACGGGGTAAGGAACGGCACGGTTATACGCTTTCTTGAATTACGCACCTCACAAGAGTTCCGTCTTTTTCAATCAAACTCTTTCATCTCCATCTGTCCCGACACTGATCATGACCTGATTTTTACCCAGCGTTGGGACTCTGTGATCTCATTCCCAACAAGCACTCTTTATGTTAACACCAGGGAAGAGGATGTTATTGATTTGTCTCTCAAATGGGTTTTGGCGTTAACGTGCTGGGCGCGCAACTTCCCATGTATTTTGATCCGTCTACATGCTGCTGTCAAGACCCGCTTGGTGGAGCGGTTCAGTGCTAAGTTTAGGACCGGTTTTGGGCCTTAGGTCAGGCCTGGTTATAAAGCCTTGAGGTCAGTCTTACAGTTCTTAGGTCACACATGGATCAGAGGCTGCCGGAAATGTGGCGTCACTCATTAAAGTCTTTACTTTAATGCAGTCTCTCATCCCAATTAACCACCACCCTGTTTAGAGCAATTAGTTAAGCTATTAGCACTCCGCTCGTGACTGCGAGCATGGAAATGAGATGAAACGGCACTGCATTATTTATGAGGCGAGAGAAAGAAAAGCGCCTCAAACGGGCCTTTGGCTCGCTCTCTTCTCTTGGCCCTCTCAGCGGTTTAGCTCTTCCACCCCATGGCCTCCGCTGGAATATGAACCTCTTTAGCAATTCCACTTTACAGTAGAAAACTACTGCACACTTCCAAAGCCCCCTCATGTTTAATGTATCACTCCATACTGCAGGCAGACCCTAAACAATACAACTGCAATCTTTAAAATCAAGGATGTACTGTAACCAAATAGTCAAGGCTAATGGGAAACAAGTCTTAATTTGGCCACAACAAATTTTAAAATGAATAAATTTTTCAAAAACTCAACAATATACCATGGGCAAATGTACTACCCTTTCATGTTGTTAGCTGCAAAAAAGGTCACTAAATTAAGCTGTTGTAACAAAATTATCAGATGAATATTTTGTCGATTTTTTTAAATAAATCTGTTAAACAACCTCAGTACTGATCAAAACTACCAAATGTTTACAAAAATTCCATAACTTTAATTTTTCCACATGGTGATCAACAGTAAAAATGACAAATGTTACCTCTTTGCAAAAGGAAAAAACACCAACAATCAAGAATGCATGATAATGTTTCATGGCTCTGCAGAGGTGTAAAGTACTTGAGTAATTTTACTTGATTACTGTACTTAAGTATTGTTTTTGGGGATTTTTACTTTACTTGAGTACAATTAAAAATCAGTACTTTTACTTTTACTTAATTACATTTTTTAAAGAAAAAAAGTACTTTTTACTCCTTACAATTTTATTTACAGTCAAAAAGTACTTCTATTTTAGAGATCTATTTTCCCTTGCTCTATCAAACCAATTGAATTGCGCTAATGGCCAGTTTTTTATTCTGGAGCCTATGGACCACACTAGAATTGGCCAACAGTTCATTTAATGATGAAGATTTTTTGCCTCTTTGAAACCGACAACACATGTAGTGTGACACGTTTCCTGCTGTTTGCAGCCTCTTGATCAAGACTAATACCTTGTTCACACTGTCAGTCCAAATTTTGGTGCATATCTAATTTGACAGACTCACTGTCCACATTGTGTATCACAACTGTTCAGATCCGATCTGTGCGTCCTGTAGCCGTTTTCCGGATTATCTTTCTATGCAATGACGTCGCGCTGGCATGACAATCTGCCTCGACGTCTGACGTGTTTTATGTGACGTGACAGCATGACGTAACCGAAAAGCTATACCAATGCGATCAGGACGGTAAGACTGAAATCGATTTCCAGAAATGCAATTTGAAAAGGATTTCAAACTACCTCTGGATGTAGCCTGCAACAGATTCGAAAAAACTGATTTCATTTGGTTTTTAGTCGAAAACGAAAGTCAGTGGTACAGACATGAAAAAATGCGGAGATCTGTGACAATTCTGTAACTATGCCACGGAACTTTATGAGATCATGTTGGAAATGAGGTAGTAGTCTTATAGTTTGATAATGAAATACAATTAAATACAAACAGTTGTAAAGGATAAAACCTTGTATGTGGTTCATTCACTTCATGTTTTTAGAGAAAGCTTAAACATGAATCTCTCGTTTTCCTTCTTCCGGTTACTTTTACTCTTTTAATACTCAAGTACAATTTTACTGTGGTACTTTTTTACTTTTACTCAAGTATAATTCTGGCCAGATACTTTTACTTTTAATTGAGTAAAATTAACACTCAGTACTTGTACTTTCACTTGAGTAAAATTTTTGAGTACTTTTTACACCTCTGTGGCTCTGCAATCAAAAAATGTTGTTATAGTGGAAGTCAATGGGGCAAAAATGGCCACGAACCATAATAAGGGAGGAAAAAAAATAAAATCTGATGCTGCACAAAAACTAAAAATGCATCAAATCCAATGTTTTTACTAATCTTTGACATGCCCAAGACTGTGAAAAAGATGAAAATATTTATAAATCAGTCAATTTGTGTTTTTTCCCAAATCAGTAACATCACTTATGAACTTGGCAATTAAAGAGTTAAAATCATGGATTTTTTTTTGTAAACATTTGGTAGTTTTGATCAGTACTGAGGTTAATTAACAAATCTGATACATTTTTACAGCCGTTTAATTTAGTGGCCTTTATTGGCCACTAACATCACAAAAGGGTAGTAAATTTGAACAATGCACAAGGGTTAAGTACTTTTTAATCGCTTGTATCCCAGTAGCCAGTTGTGATGCAATAAGGTGCTCACTTACATTTAAACTGATTGTCTCTTGAGAGAAAAAATATGGTCTTAATGTCTGAAAACAATAGTAAAATTGTGTCTATTAAGTATTTTTCGAAATCACATCAAATGTTTTTATTGGAACGATGTTCCTGTTTTTTTTATGTATAATTGTTCCTATAACTCAACTGGTAAAGCACAATTGCGTTAGCAGCACAAATGGGTTCGATCCCCAGGGAAAGCACTGAAAATGTATACATTGCACTGTAAGTTACTTTGGATAAAAGCGTCTGCCAGATGCATAATGTAAATGCAATTAAACCTTTTGTGAATGAGTAAGTGTGTGCAGAATCCAACACTATGATTATCCTTGTCTCAGACTAAAATGCATGTTTGAGCTGCCTTAATTTAAAAATATCTTGCATTGACATATCTTAACATATCAGTGCCATTTTTTTATCTCAAGTTGCATACCAGTATTGTTTTTTGTAATGTATGTTTCTTAAATGTATAACTAAGGCCTACCTGGATTAATCTAAACCCTGTCTGGGAAACTTCCACTTATTTCAAACTCTCTTGGAGGATCTATTCTTCACGGGTCCATACTGTATGTACTGCATACGCTGTGCACCCCACTAACATCATATGCAGTACAGCACACTCATTGCACCCAAGAAGAAAGGGTACATAAGTTAAGTTTTAAATTACAGCTTTGATAGAAAAAGTTATAGTTCAGTCACCATTAGGTATAACTTAATGCTTGCTTAAACTATTGAGATATTTCAGACATACGGTACAGCCTTTATATTCTTACACCCGCACACATGAAACTGCCCACTCATCGCTCACTGCCTGGCAGAAAACGATCAGAGGAGAGGTTTCTCCAATAACCGCTTCTCATTTACACAATGGAGTTCGCAAACATTCTCTGATCTTCATCATGCGCTTGTTTAAAAGTCCCAGCGTGACCTTTCTGTCGAAAGAAAGAACCTACCCCGCTGGTATAGCTTCAGGACTATAGACTAATCTCAGATAATTGATTCACTCTAAAGTCAAACACTGAACACACCTGCTCAGAAGTGCTTGTCCTTTCTGGACCCTCATGTCAATCATTTTAGACTATACCGATCCCCCATCCATTCGCCTTTCCAGCACCTCGCAACAGGGAATGATAGTGACTGTTTCTTGTCCTAGTGTCTGTTGAGTTTCCAAATATACCCATGCTGCCATGAAGGAGAGAGAGAGACGGAGCCTCCCCCGAAACATTTGGAAGTCCATCTGTGAGGAGAGTTAAAAAAAATCGGTGTTCTCTCTGTTCATCACTGGGCCTATCAGAAATTTCCATTACAGAGAGCTATGACTTCTCTGCCAGCTGGAGTCGTATCTACCAAGCCCAACGTTTTTTCCTCCCAAAACTCCTTTTTCCTGTCTTTCTCTCTTGCTGTCTTTCTCTTCTTTTTTACAGCTTCATAAGAGAAGGCTGACGTTTTGATGCTGGACTTTGATTCTCTTTCAAACTCTCTCACTCTCTCATCCTCTCTCGCTGTCTCTGTGTCTCTCTCTGCCTGGTTTTATCTTGCTCCCTGCAGGCAATGCGTTGCAGTCCACCATGCTCGGCAGGGGCTGCTGGAGCGCTGGGGTATTTGAAGAACATTAATGATTCTAAACAGCCAGAGGAGCTGCCAGGAGTGGCCGACGCTTCGCGGTGCCTGGGTAGAAGCCAATATATGTGCTATATGTATAGAAAACATAAAACCGTCTTGGCAAGTCATCTACTGCCCAGCCACAGAGCGGGGCGACCTGCTGAGTGGAGCAAGACTAGAGCCATGGGCTTTAAAAACAGGCACACTCGCTTAACCGACTCCATTTGCTCTGATCAAAATGGTTTTAGTTGGATGGACGCATCTTTAAGATGAACTGCAGGGCTTAGCTTGTGGAAGAAAGGCAAAAGTCAGACGAAACCCGGTGTATGGTGGCGCTGACTGGATATTGATTATAGTGCTGTGTTGACGAGTATGCTGTACGCGTAATGATTGAAATGTGTTGGAAAATGGTCATCAATTATTCATAAAGGATATTGTTTCTGGAAAATGGTACAAACTATTTATTTGTATTATATAGTTTTCATGAGCATGCAGAAAAGAACAACAGTGTGTGTATACTTTTTTTGTGTATACAAAATTGCTAGCGGCGCCCCTGCCTGTAGGCTTTGACAATGCAACCAAACAAGATAAACACTTAAAAAGGTACAAAAGCCATTCAAAAATTAAAGTTTTGTACCTAGAGTGTGCCTATTAGTGTGCTTATAACATACTACATAGCACAATTGTTCCTGTATGATTTTAAAGCAACACCAAAGAGTTTTTTTTTTACCTTAAAATAACGTTTCCAAAAAAGTTTCAGTTGTTCATCCACTCGAAACAGGGTGAACGGCACTTTCATATTCGCTTTGCAGCCCTCTATCGACCAAAACCGCACTAAAGAAGTTTCCAACCTTCGGGTCGCGGTCCTGTAGTTTGAGTGAAAACTACAAAAAGTTGCTTTACGGCAGACCTACAATCCAATCAGAGCCAGCTTTGCTGCAGTAGGCTAAATTATTTACGCAGTGGTAATGGACAATTCCGCTTCCAACCTGTAGGGGGAGCAAAGAGCAAAAACTCTTTAGTGTTGCTTTAAAGAGCAACTATCGTCCGATTCACGATTTTACATTTCGTTTGGTGTGTAAGTGTGTATTAGTACATGTTAAATGATATGCAAAAAGTACATACCCCCAAATTAAACGATGATGCGAGTTATCGTCTCCAACATAAATCTCTTTTCTTGGACTACAACAAACACACGGATTGTAGGCAACAGTATTCATAGGATTGGTGATGTGGACAAGATCGACATTATTGGAAAATTCCTCCCGATTCAGACTCAGTCTGTAAATTAACTCCTGTTAGCAGTGCATTGTGAGCGAATCTTTCAAATGTGGTAAGGAGCGTCATTTCCGTCTGACATCAGAGGTATTCAGGCTGTGATTGATGTATAGATTAGCTAGCTAATAAGGGACACAGCGCTTTTCAGATCAATGAGCTTTGTACAAAATCAATGCATTTGAGGAAGGCAGGATATCTGAAGCTACAAAAATGTACGGTATGTTGAAAATAATGTGTTTTCCACGCGAACACATAGTATTATACCAAATCCACAAAATAAAGTTTTTTTAGCAATGAAATAGGTGCTCTTTAAGCATAATTGACCCTCAATTGTAAGTATGTTACAGAGTCTTGTGAGGTTGCAAGAATGAATAATAAATCCCAAATAATAATACAATTATGCAGCCTTGCAGGATGTAGTTTTTAATTTTGATCTGAAAAGTGAATCTATGATTAAATCTTCATTTTGCCTACACAAATTTGCAGGTGAGGCAATGAGACAGGTCTGGTGTGACCACACTATTTCTGGAGCAACTAAACGCATTGAGATAATCATGAATATGCTATTGCGCATTGTATTCGACACATAACTCCTACATTATTAAAGGTATAAAATGTATCCTGCTATGCTGGCACTTTGTTTCTCTATCTATAAATAGCTATCGGACTTCCCTGGGACATTCAGACAGAGGCATTAAAACACAAATCAGTGAGCATGGAGACGGCTAATGATCGACCCAGCAGATCTATGAGCAGCAGGGGAAAATTCCTCATTATAAGCTATATGCTGTCTAACTGCTCCCACCGGATAACAGCACTCTCCTTTACCATACTGCTGTGCCCACTGACCACTCGCTGGATACATGTCTGTTTCAAATGACATTCTTCAGTTAAGAATGACGAGGCCTATATTTTCTAAAACGTTCAAAAAGGTGAAAAGGAATATTTCACCCGAAATAATTCAACATTCACCTCATGTTGTTTCTTACCTGTCCTCGGTCCTCTGTGGAACACCAAAGCAGCTCTGCTACAACATACAGTACAGTTCATACAGTGAAAGTAGATGGGGAATAGAGGCTGTCAAAATCTATAAAAGATATAAAGGATAATGAAACCATTATAAACAATGTCTATACAATTTGCGCACTATATATCGCACTATATATGCGCACTAATATAATTGTTTTCCAGTGGGATATGGGATGAAACAATACCGCCTATATCGGTGTGGTCTGATATGACCCTTCTTTTTTCCAAAAAGCTTGCATGTTGTAGAAATAGGGATGAAAAACCTTGTCTTTGAATTTAATTTTCATCATACGCCATTTTAATAAAGGTGATTGATCTCACATGAGGCTTTGACTTGCATGTAAACATTTATTTTTGTATCATCATTCATCAATATTACAGATATATTAATTTTGGCCCCAATTCCTCCATAATAGCTTTCAATGAGGTGCACATTTTTTTTTACTTTTTGCTTTAAGGTCACCATTCACTTTAGCTTGAACATTCTTCTAGTATAACTAGTTTATTTTGTGTCAAATTGTACGCAGGTTCACAATGACAAGAAAGTGAGTAAATAATGACAGAAGTTTTATTTTTAGGTGAACTATTTCTTTGAATGAGGAAATTATGAGGATGATGAAAATATGACAAACCTGTGTCACAAACAAAGAAACGTACAGTTAAAATAAAAAAGCTTAGCGGTTACCCTGGATTACATCACAACTAGAGGTCTACTCAACGCCCATATTAAAAGCACACATTAAAAATCCACTGCTATTTCATTTTGTCCCTTAGGAATTACACCAAGTAAACAATCAATTTAGTGGGGTTGCAATAAAGGGTGACTCATAATCAAAAGATAAAGCAATACGTGTCCCTCGATACGTTCGCGCGCAAGGCGGTCTCCGGCACGAAGTAGCAAAGGCAGGTCTCGGAGATTAGCGCTGACCTTTGCCGCTTTGACATTCGACTATTTGACTTAATTAATAGCGAGCGTCTCCCCCGCACACAATCCGTCATGTGTGTACTGTCGTCGGGCAGGTTAGCAGGTTAGCCTGACTCCGCTGTCATCAAGTGGGCTAGCATGGGAACAGGATCTGACAAGATAATCAGCGTGAAGCTTAGCCGCAGAACCTGCAGGGAGGTGTGAGGGGAAGTGTCTCAAAGTGGCATTCATTACTGAGTAAAGAACTGAAACATCTAGGAATCCTACTGCTGTTCTTCAGATAACCGTAGTTGAGGTGGGCCTCGCGAATCGGTGCGCTGAAAACCAGCCTTGCTCCATACTCTGCCTCAGTTTGGGAGTTCACAAAGAGAGAAATATTTTTTTCGAAAAGCTGGACGCTTTAAAGAAACTAAATTGCAAACTAAAGCGATGACCGAGAGCCAATTATTATCACATAAAGATAGGATGCTTCATTAACTAAGCACACGCTGTTAAACAGCAACTCTTAGCCTCTAGCTTTGCAACGGAAAGTCGCCTACATACAAACAGAACCTGGTGAAATTAAAGTCTAGTTTGGCATTTCCCCCTGCTGTTTCTGTTTTCAAATGTTGCTTGTCTAGGAGTAAAAGACATAGGCATGCTAGTGTGTTGAAGATGTTAAATGCTTGCTAAATAATATTTACAAAAGCAAACTAATCAAAAGCTATTGCAAAAATACTTTGACAGATCATTTAAAACAATAGACGTGTTAGTATTTGCTAAAAATCATTCTACATAATGTAAAGAACATCCTGTGAAAATACAACCTTGATATCTTTAACATTGACTGAGTAAGATCATGTCAAAACTTTGATGCTTGTTATCTCAAAATTTGATTTTGAAACTTTAGCCTGGTTTTTACAGACAGAGTCATATATAACCTTAATATCTTTAATACTGACTGAGTAAGATCATAAAAAACTGAAATCAATGTTAAATCAATGAGTCGAACTTTAATGCACCTAATCTTGGAATTACAAGACTTGGATTTCACAGACAGGGTCACATATTTTATTTTCTTTATGCATGTCATTGGTCTTATTGTGAACAGTTGATTGATGCATTAAATATTTAAAATATAATATATAAATATAATTTGCCCTTATTACCATAAACTTTAAGGGATCATATCATGAAAATCTGATGTTTTCATGTTTAAGTGCTATAATTGGGTTCCCAGTGCTTCTAACAACCTAGAAAATTTTACAAAAACCAACCCATTAACTTATTTTGGTAAACAATTCTCTGTAAGCATGTGAAAAAATAGCTTATTGAAATTTGGCTCCCCTTGTGATGTCACAAGGGGATAATTCCGCCCCTTAATCTGCACCAACTACTGCTTGAGAGAGAGAGAGAGAGAGAGAGAGAGAGAGAGAGAGAGAGAGAGAGAGAGAGAGAGAGTGAGAGTTGACAGCACAACCATTATGGTGATCAGTGTTTGCTTTTCTTAAACTCATTTGAATTTAAAAGGACACACCCAAAACCCACACATTTTTGCTCACACCTACAAAATAGCAATTTAACATGCTATAATAAATTATCTGGTATTTTGAGCTAGCATATGTCTGGGGACACTAAGGATTTCTTTGACATCTTAAAAAAGTCTTGTGAAATGTCTCCCTTTAAGAATTAACTTGTGATAACTTGTGCACTGCAGTTCAGCGAGTTAGCTCGGTCTTCATTCCAGTATGCAACACCTGCTTTTCACAAACCTTTTAACAACCAGCAAAGTCAGGTCTCACCCTACACTTTATACTTTTTCAATAAGCTATAAACTTGTACATCACAATACGGAAATCTGTTTATGCTGATTTAAAGGGATAGTTCGGCCAGAAATGATATTAAACCCATGATTTACTAACCCCCAAGCTGTTCGAGTTGCATATGTCCATCGTTTTTCAGACAAACACATTTTCGGATATTTTAGAAAATGTTTTAGATCTTTCAGTTAATCAAATGTGAAGTTACGCGGTACACGACCTTCAAATCCAAAAAAGTGCGTCCATCCTTCACAAAATAAATCCAAACGGCTCCAGGATGATAAACAAAGGTCTTCTGAG
The DNA here is from genome assembly GCF_030506205.2 of Paramisgurnus dabryanus. NCBI lineage: Eukaryota > Metazoa > Chordata > Actinopteri > Cypriniformes > Cobitidae > Paramisgurnus > Paramisgurnus dabryanus. Next base: position 22,774,405 of record NC_133342.1, on the reverse strand, counting down.
GGTAATCCGCGCGGTGTTGTTGTAGAAATATCAATATTTAAAACTTTATTAAAGGGGACAGAGAATGAAAAACCATTTTTACCTTGTCTTTGTTGAATAATGGTAGTCTACCCACATTCACAAACATACAAAAAGTGCAAAACATGCTAAACATCTCAGTCTCATAGAAATTCCTCTTTTAGAAATGTCAGCCAGAAAACGGCCCAATCTGAAAAACTGATGCTTATGACATCACATTCATCTCACTGCCCCTCCACTTTAAAATAATTGGCTACATTTTTTGAGTGGCAGCAAAGTCAGCCAATCAGTAATGAGATTGCAAGTTAAGCCAGTAGGGGGAGCCAAATAGGCGCAAAACCACTTGTTTAAAATCCCCCACCCTAATAGAGCTATCTGAGAGAGGTTTTTAGGAAGCTTCTAAGGCATTACAGACCCAAACAAAAAATTTTTTTGTCTAAATGTCACATCACAGAACAAGGATAAATACTATGTTCAATCATTCTATGTCACCTTTAATGAAAATAACTACCTTCCGGTAGCGCCGCCATCTTTGTCGTGTACGCATTCAAGATCAGAGCTTTACGCAGCCTATCTTTTGAATCCTGTTTCAAAAGATGGACCCCGTAACTGAAAGATCCAAAACATTTTCTAAAATATCCGAAATCGTGTTTGTCTGAAAAACGATGGACATATGCAACTCGGACAGCTTGAGTAAATCATGGGTTTAATATCATTTTTGGCCGAACTATCCCTTTAGTATAGCAAAAGGGGACATATACACTCTAAAAAATGCTGGGTTATTTTCAACCCATCATTGGGTTAAAAAGGGATGAGCCCAGCCTGCTGGGTTGTAACTTAACCCATTGTTGGGTCAAGTAAATATAAACATTAATTTCAACCCAGATGCTGGGCACATCTCTTTTTTCTGAAATAATGAATTATTATCATTTTTTTTATAATAATGTACAATTAAACTTTTCAATCTACATAGCAAAATCGCCAGTGTTAAATGTACATTGTTGGTGTATGGGTACCACCAGGTTGTTTGGTACTCATATAAACGCCAGCCGTGTACATTTAACACTGATGATTTTTCTGTGTATTATACTCATATTTTTCATTATTAATTGAGCAAAGTCCAAATAAGGAGCATTTTTATTATTGCTTTTTGAATCCTGTTTCAAAAGATTCAGAGGCAGAGGAAAGTAAAAGAAACTATCTTCTCATAGCCGGTGAACTCAGTCATTAACTTTTATCACAGGCTCCAAGTGACCAGACCACAGCAGTAATTGCTCTTGCCAGAACCGGCAACAAATCAGCAAGCAACCAGCAGCTGCTTCCAGGTCAATAATTTCTATTCAGGTCTAAATGAGCTTTTTCTTTACTTATCGGTATTCCTGTCCACCAGACCCCTCCCCACATCCTACTGGGGTCGATTGGCCAGTCAATCTCACGGGAAATCTGCACGTAATGGAGGGTTATGTAACATTTGCAGGACACCGTGTCCATAAAGCATTATTTGATTCGAGTCTTTTGGTGCTTTCTCTAAATGCCAGTGGGTGGCAGGGGCAGACGTATGATGGCGAGCTGGAGACGGGGGTAGATGTGTTTGGGTTCAGCTCTTTCATCACAGTCAGGTTTTGCAGTCTTTCTCAAATTTGACTTATTAGTACTGCACAGCTTCATCCATAAAACTCTTTTCCCCTTCACTGACACCAAAGTAGTTGCTTTGAGCATACCAAACAATGTAGCTCATATTATACTGAATAGTATTTGGACTTACCATTAATATTACTACATACTGTATACATTTTAAGTATATACATATAGACGTATTCTGCTCTACACATTCAATAATTTCTTATTACCTACCTGGCTGGGAGTCACTACTTTACAGCTCAATTGACAAGCACTACATTATATGCATCTATATGGTAAAAGAATGGATTACAATCTCAATTTACATTGCATTACAGAGTAATGCAATGGAAACAATAAACCAATTTAAAGGCAAATGTTAAGCCCAAAACAAGGTTTCTGAGATACATGACATTGCTCTCAAGATTGGAGAAGGGAAATGAAAAGAAAAAGCATCCTGTTTCTTTTCTTTCTTTTTTCAAAAGACACTGTCATAATCAAACACTGCACGAGTTGTTGTTAATAGAATATGTGGCTGAGAATGTGTGAAGTAAAGGCACGGCAGCCAGCCACTCGGGGCCAAAAGCAACATGATCCCAGTGTAATGAGAATGTGTCAACAACCCGTCAGCCACGGTCCAACACACACGCAGACGCACACACACGTACAAATACGCACGCTGTTGTGTGTACACCTCACGCTGGAGTGGACATCCAATCAAGAGCTCATATGTTTTGCATGATTTCATGCACAGTCCCCCTGTCAGGCAGGGATTCGGCTGCAGTTGGCCTTGTCTGCCACAATTCAAATGGCCTGTGAGATTGTTGACTGCTGAATGATGTGGAGATGTACTGTTGTGCTGTCATGCATGCTGAATGCCATTGTCTGACAGTGGAGGGGGTCTATCAGACACAATATGGAGATGAGAGATTTGTAAGATTATGGCATTCTCTTCAGTGAAAAGCCACTCAATCCTGCATTACTGGATTAGAAACAGTGGTGACTTCTAAGCATAAGAGAACCTGCGCATGAGACCTCCAGTTTAACTACAATAGTACTATTAACTACAATAATATATTTCAAATATCAATATTATAGGGATGCACCAATATGATATATATAATTTTTTTGACCGATAACGATTTAAACAGACAACTTTTGGCCGATACGATACTAAAATTAAACACTTGTACACTCACCTAAAGGATTATTAGGAACACCATACTAATACTGTGTTTTACCCCCTTTCGCTGAAATGTTGGCCCATATTAATAGGATAGCATCTTGCAGTTGATGGAGATTTGTGGGATGCACATCCAGGGCACGAAGCTGCCGTTCCACCACATCCCGAAGATGCTCTATTGGGTTGAGGTCTGGTGACTTTGGGGGCCATTTTAGTACAATGAACTCATTGTCATGTTCAAGAAACCAATTTGAAATGATTTGAGCTTTGTGACATGGTGCATTATCCTGCTGGAAGTAGCCATCATGGTGGTCATAAAGGGATGGACATGGCCAGAAACAATGCTCAGGTAGGCTGTGGCATTTAAACAATGCCCAATTGGCACTAAGGGGCCTATATTGTGCCAAGAAAACATCCCTCACACTATTACACCACCACCACCAAGGCATGATGGATCCATGTTCTCATTCTGTTTACACAAAATTCTCACTCTACAATCTGAATGTCTCAACAGAAATCGAGACTCATCAGACCAGGCAACATTTTTCCAGTCTTCAACTGTCCAGTTTTGGTGAGCTTGTGCAATTTGTAGCCTCTTTTTCCTATTTGTAGTGGAGTGAGTGGTACCCGGTGGGGTCTTCTCCTGTTGTAGCCCATCCGCCTCAAGGTTGTGCGTGTTGTGGCTTCATAAATGCTTTGCTGCATACCTCGGTTGTAACGAGTGGTTTTTCAGTTAAAGCTGCTCTTCTATCAGCTTGAATCAATCCTCTGACCTCTAGCATCAACAAGGCATTTTCGCCCACAGGACGGCTGCATACTGGATATTTTTTCCTTTTCACACCATTGTTTGTAAACCCTAGAAATGGTTGTGTGTGAAAATCCCAGTAACTGAGCAGATGAAAATACTCAGACTGGCCTGTCTGGCCCCGAAAACCATGCCACGCTCAAAATTGCTTTAATCACCTTTCTTTCCCATTCTGACATTCAGTTTGGAGTTAAGGAGATTGTCTTGACCTGGACTACACCCCTAAATGCATTGAAGCAACTGCCATGTGATTGGTTGATTAGATAATTGCATTAATGTGAAATTGAACAGGTGTTCCTAATAGTCCTTTAGGTGAGTGTATATAAAATACAGTTGGCCTATAGTTTCTTTCTGCATCAAGTTATGTTTACTGAACATCATTTGGATCTATTTAACATTCAAGTGACCAACATAATAATAAGAGGGGCACAAAGTAAGAGCAATTTTTTTACAATTAAAAATTACATTTTTACAAGATTTAGAAAAAAGCCCAGACTGTAGACATTTTCCAAAATAACGTCACTCTTACTCTGAGTGCATGGCTCACATGAATGAGTAGTCTCTCACGTGATTAACTTCGTGATTTACTATTTATTTCCCATCGCAGGTCTGACAAACTATAATTTGTTTTGGGAAGTATTTAATTATTTTGATAATTTGTATTTTTACAAATGCTGGATTATCCAACAGACATGCAATTTATTGCCTTCCCGCAGTAAATTAATAAACAATCGGTATCGGCCTTTCTCGTGCTATTGCCGATAGTATTAAATTCATCAAAAATCGTCCAATACATTGGTGCATCATTACAAAATTACCATGAGACCCACCAAGTGCAAACCACTGAACTTTAATATATGACACACAAACAAACTTACACATACATTCTTAAAGCAGCCCGGCCTTGGCATACGCCACTAGCAGCACTCTGAACTTGCAAATAATTTGCATTAGAGAGTAGCCAATTAGCATATGAGATCTGGGGGAGGGCCTGAAAAAAGATAACCGCTCCCTGATTGCGCCTAATCTGACAACATGGGCCAATCCCATCATCTGTTGGTGCGTGGGCGTGCGCATTTGCATCCCGGGCCACTTGCGGGTTCAGCCATCTTGGGAAACCTTTCTACTGTACTGTATATTGTTAAACTGCTGACACCATTTAAATTCTATCAGCTGTCTACTTTTAGTCCAGAATGTGCTAAGCTGCAGTATTGGAGAATGCTGTATCTGTGAACAACACAGGAAGTAACAATCTCTAGGCAATCCATTTTCCATGTACCGCAATAATGCTGTAGTTGGAAAAGCTTTTTTTTGTTGTTTTAGATATTGATACACATCCTTGCCTACAGGTATTTGTTGAAGATTGTTTGTATTCACAAGGAGTCTGAGGTTTGTAACAACACTGAAGAAGTCTGGTGTTAAGGAGAAAACATTCAATATATTTTGCACTATATTGATTGAAAAGATTTGTGTCTCAAGGAGTGCAAGTGAATGTTGACTATGACTGAAACCACTGCTTGAAAAACAACTTAATGTACATTTAAAAGAGAGTATTTTTCAGATTTAGATTATATCAAATAAGAGTATTGTTTGTTGATGTCAGTACTGAGCTGGTATAATACTTACAAAACACAAAAGTGTGTAAGCTTTCTTTTAGGCCAACTATAGTAATGCAAAAAGAGTTTGTCACAAAGCAAACTTATAAATGAGGATTCTTCAGATTCAGGAAGTCAGTTTAATTCAGATCCAGTTAATGTTTCTTTGACGCCCTTATGGATTTTTACACTAGCTGTGGCTGTCAGCATCTTTATAAATGGCGTTTATAAATAGTTGGCTCATAAAATTAATCACATGCACGATACATACTCTAAAAATGAATGAACTTGGCCTGTTATTGCCAATATGTTTTGCCATTTCATTAGGCATCTAAATTGCAGTTTATAGTTATAGTCAATAGTATAATAACAATAAATCAACATTTCAATATGGTTGGATTATCAAGTGGACAGGAAAATAATATATTCTTTGTGCATAATCGTAATTATGGCTATGTGAGGCTTTTGAATAATATATCAACTTCAAGGAGTGGCTCTGGAATATATAAACTAAACAGTAAAACCAACAGAGGGCAGTATGTAGTCACAAAATGGGGTCATTTAGCTGCCTTTGTCTAACAGGTATGGTTCATTTTTTTTCCTATATATCAAATAAATTGCCATTTTTAAATTGTGTACTTTCAGTTTGATGATATATCTGGAATCTGTGTAAAAACACCTGCTATCATTCTTCTCTGATAGGAGTTATGATTTGTATTTTTAATCTTTCAGTAAGACACCACGGATCATGACATAAATATTACAATGGTCCATTTCAGCTCTCTAGTGAATGTGTTTATCTTCAGATAAGACAAAAACACAAATTTCACTATTTTATGTGACATGGCCTGGTTTAGGGAAAATAGCCCCTATAAATCTGATAGACGTCAAACTCAGTCTTGTCAATGGCTATGGTTATTACACAACCCAGACAGATTTTAATAAGCAAATCACATTTGCTATTTTGTTTCCACCATATTAGATTTATGCTTAAAGAAAACCTTTATTATTTAGAGTTTAGCACACTTGCAGGATGCTTCGGTTTGTAATATTGTAATATTTAGTCATCTATATATATATATTATTATTAAAAAGTTGCTTTAATATTGAAACAGTGTGTCACTAAAGCCTATACACACCTGTACAAAGCACAATATTCTCATCCACAGAAATGAAATGCTTAAATCATTTCCACAATGAACTGAAGGATTTGTTAGCAGTGGTGAAGTCATGCATTGAAATGATGGCAGCGCAATGATGCTTTCTAAACAGTTGTACCGGTGGTCCCAGAGGACTGAGCCACACTCCAATAAGATGTCATGAAGACTAGACATCGAGAAGCGGGCGTCTGATCTTCCTCAATTAATCCACCATTAGATGCCTGAGACTCATGGCTTGCTGCCTTTGCTTACTGGGTTGAAGCTCAAATCTAATTAGTCTCTGCCTCTGTTTCTCTATGTCCATCCCTCTTTAGATCGAAAGACGAACGTATCATTCCTTGCTCAGCCTTGTGGTTGGGTATTTTAGGTGATCCTCTCTCTCTCTCTTACTCGCCCTCTCCCTCAGTATCTTATCCTTACAGCCACACACTCACTCTCAGTCTGTCTCTCTCTCTCTCTCCATCTCACCCACCCACCCACCCACCCACTCTCTCTCTCACTCTGTATTTCCTCTAACTCCCTCTCTCTTCTCATCCTCCTGTGACTTAGTTTGCTGTGAGTAACAACTGGCAGACCTCTCTTCTCCTCTTTCCCAGCGAGGTGGCAAGCGTGTCCTCCCGCACCTGCTCTCACTGGGAGGGGATCCTGCGCGTCCGTGGCTGGTGGAAGCTGACGGCACATGGTCTCACGATCCGCGGCACAACAACCTGAAGGAAAGAGGCTCAGCAGCCTCAGCCACCCCCGTCACCGGCTCACGGTTCGTGAACGAATCGGCAGCTTTGTGCTCAGTGGGAGCTGCTGTGTAGTGCGAGAGATCTCTAGGGTAAGCCTTCTTCAGTGGAGTAAGGATTTGTGCCTGTCTTTTTTTCTCCCTGACACTATTTTGTTCTTTTTGTGACTCGTCACAATATCATGGGGGAAAAGATTTGTTGCCGTGGGTATTGTGTGAGCTGATTGTCACTGATGTGCTGCAGATTTGTGTAATCGCGCTACAATCGGGGCGGTGGATATTTTCTGCTGGATTTGTCAACTGTGTTTGCCGTATTAACATATTCATGGGATTTCTGCTCCTTCAATTAAATGGCAATCACTGGCAGGCAGAAGGAGCCCTGTGTCAGTGAGCCGCTGTAATGATGTGTGAGTGGAATGAAGAGGAGCTTCGCAAGAAAAGAAAAGCTTTTTTGTCTTTCTCCCTCTCTGTCCGCGTTTTGTCTTTTCTCTTTTCTTTCGTTTGTCCTCTCTTTGTCCACCTCATCATGTTCTGTTGTTTTATTTGTTCTCAAATGGAGAGAAAAGTCATGAAAGGATTGGGACGGCCACTCTTACTCCCTGTTGATGCACCTGCTGCAGGAAAATGATTTTTCTATTGGAGACAAAGCTGAAGATGAGTCTCTGCGCTGTTTAACTGTGTTTGGCCAGATGAATATGTGGTCCATAGCTGATCCACCATGGGGACCAGGCATGGAAAGGGTTATGTGGATGCTTTGGGGGGCATGGGAGGGTGGTCTTTTTAGATTTGGAAGGGCTGTCTAAATAAGATAAGGAGAGTTTGTTCTTGCCCCTCAGAACCAGGTGTACCGTGATATCACGATATCCTTAACATCTGGAGAATTGTTTTACTGCTGTTATACTGCCTGTCTTGTTTCGTGTAAGAATTCAGATCGACATCTTTTAAGCATCAGTGGATGGGTGTGTCTGAGCAGGTTTGTGTTTAAAGCATGTAAGATAGTCAACGTTTGCTCTCTGTGTTTTTGACTATATTGTTTATGGCGTTTTTTTTTTTCAAAATGCAGCTTATTCTGTCACAGCGAGTCACCATTATTCACTGCTTGTTGTCGTAATATTTTGTTTCAAATAATTTCTTACATACTGTATCACACATTTGTCATAGAGTCTTTAATTTTTTTAATAAAAAAAAACACAGGCTCATGCAATAGCGAAGAGAATGTAAATTTGTGGTGTCTCATGAGTTCGAAAGTGTATGAATGAATTCCACAAGGCTCAAAAAACACGTTTTGGTGTCCATCCTCTTCCACTTCAATTTGGGTGCCGCTGCATCCCTCGGAAAATGAGAGCCATAATAACAGTCATTGTTCCCCGTTTCTGACAGCCATCATTGCATTCCCTTTTTTCCCCCAAACGATCTGTAATTTGCTTCCCGCTGCTAATGGATTTTCTGTATGACTCCTCTCTCTCCCTCTCTGAATGTGTGTGATGAGCATGTGAGACTTTGAAGGTGACAGTAGTTGACTATTAATGTGTTGTGCGTTGTAAAATCTACGAAGGAAAAGCCTTTGCAAAGTGGATAACAAGACTTCAATCTAGCCATCTCACATGTTCTCAGTTAACTTAAACAGTGCTAATTTCTATCCTATGCATTCTCCCCAGATCTCGCTTGGATGTTAGCAATTGGAGAGGCGGAGCTGCCCCAGGGGCCGGGCTGGACCATAAACAGAACATGAGATCCATGAGCACCCTTTCCCAGGTAAGATGATCCCTCACCATCTGCCTCGCCACATAACTAGTTAAACCCGGAAAGGGAAGCATTTTACATGCAATATCCTCCCTACCGCCAATATCTCCCTCTCCTGCTACAAATGCAAAGTGTGTTCATTTCTGTCTGCAGATGCAACCTTTGACGGGGGCCTTGCGTTGTGGTAAAGGGCATCTTCAATCAATTACCCTAGAGAAAACTCTGGTTTGGCCTATGCCACTGTGGATGGCTGAAAGTCAGGCAGACCCCCTGTTTTCTAAGACTCTCTTCGGTGACGGGTATTCTTGGGTGGATAATACGGCTCTCGTTGTTATTGCTTAAGAATACGCGTAGTTGAGGAGAGTCATTTTCGACCGTCTGCGGGGAGATAACCTCCACTGGTCCAAAACCTTCTGGCTGAGGGCCTCCTTTGTTACTGTGGCTAAAACGAAAGACTCTATTGTGCTCCTTTTATTAAGTGACTAGACAGCTGATCATTTTCACTGTGGTTTTCTTGATTTCTGTGCTGTATCGTCATTAGTTTTAACTGCAACAGGAGACAGAAAGTTCTCGCTTGTCAGAGCAAAAGAACGCCATTTTTTTCATTGTGCCAAAGCGACCATTTATGTGCCGAGTAGTATTTTGCATTTTACACGATTTATTTTGTATAGGTGTATGTGTGTGAGGGGTGGTGGGAGGTTGAGGGGAGCCGGCGTTTATTTTCGCTCTCCTCTGGGAGTGTTTTAGTGTACACATGCCTGCTTGCCTGGCTGATAGGAATGCATTTACTGCTCTTTATTGTTATTCGTGAGGACCAGCGGGGCCCCCGGACTGCATGGGGTGTTCACACAGATTGATTTTGAGATGGCATTAGTCGTACAGTTTTTACCATTCAGCTGACAGCAATTGGAAGCAAAATGTCCACGGAATCTAAAGAGGCTTTGCCGAAATAGGGGAGGGGCTTTAGGACTTATCACAAAACACGACTATAAAAAAGCAACAGAATAGATTCAATGGCCGAACAGATTCTTTTTCTTCCACCACATACAGTAGCATTGATGGACAATTCTGATTGTAGTGTGGGCAGTTTCATAGATAAAACAACACATAAAATATATTTTCTCTCTCTGATAAAGGCACACATAGAAAGAATAATGTTTTTTGAAAAGCAGTAGTAACTTTTTAATAAAGTGCTCAAAAAGTCTCTGTTAGCTTATGTGGGTGAAAGCCATAAGGGCCTATGTTGTGTAAAGTTGGTTAGAGACTGAAAATAATTTTTTTTAAGTAATCATATGCCACTTAAATCTTACATTTGCTATTAATCTTATAATTGCTATTTATTAGAGAAAACATGTTTTTATTAAACACAGTAACAGGCATCTGTTGAATGTATCATATTTAACCAATCCCCATAAACATAACTGAATAGATTAAAATTAATGTGAATTTTTTTATTTTCATCAATGATTTTACTCAGGCCTTTTGTCACATTATATATTTAAAAAAAGACAATAAAACTTAAAATCAATTTCCACATGCTCTGCCCAGAAAACAAAACATGTTTTCAAGTAAATAATCTATGGGTTAAAAATTAATTAAAGAGCATTTTTGCAATTAGCATTTATTTTTATCAGACAACACACCCATATTTCGGAATTAGGACGAAATTAAGCAGATTTTAAGCAAAAGTATTTGATAAACATATCATACGTGCAAAGAGCAATCGGTTAATATCATTATCTCAATTTTGATGAAGGTGGCGGTTAGCGGATTTTTGCATCCGAGCTAATTGTTATTCACAAGTGTACTTAATTTTGCATAGATTGTTTCTTTTATTTTCTACTGTAAAAAGGCCTGCAAGACAGAGGCAAAATGCAAATCGTCCACTTTTCTGTTTTAGTCATTTTAATTACACAGCTTGTGACAATAACTAGAGGCTTTATGAAATTAAGAACCATTCATGAAAAGTCCCCAGTATCAAAAACAAAACATATTGTGTTATTATATAGCCTAGTGATACATTGCTTATTTTACATATCACTAGGTTGGATTATGAAAGACCTATAAATCTGTATAAATTATGAGTTTTTTATTCCTATTATTTCCCAGATTTCACTGTATTGTCATTCTTTGTTACAGACACCTTTAGTGTAATATCAATGTAATATAATTGACACAAAATCAACATATTTATTGATTTTAATGCTTCCTTATTTGTCTTAACACTGAATGTGCCTTTTTATCATCTTTTTTTTAAGTCATGTTGTAACCAATCTGAAGCCCTAAATAAACACTATATTAAAAAAATCCAAAACATTGTTATCGCTTTGTCACAACTTGTGTGAGCTAACTTTGCCATTTCTCTGCTTAATAGCTGTGCTAATAGCTTTCATACACCTGTATCCATGCAGGTGTTTCCCTTTCCATGATTATCTCACCCTCCCACTGTGCTCATTTCAGCTTTCGAAAAAAACATTAAAAATAACCCATGGAAATCTCACCAGTTTACCAAATAATGGCTTCTTCTGGTGTGTTCTCCTGTGTAGACACATTAGTGAAGGTGTTTAAGTATTTTGGAGCAAGGAAGGTTTAAAGATGCTTTTTTAACTGTATTTAGCTTCGAGACTTAACCTGATGCATGCTGGTATTAACAAAAACCAGGTACCTTTCGTCTCACTACAGTATGTGTCTGACACTTATATATTTGTGTCTGTTTAACATACACCGTTAGTAAGAAAACTGGATCAAGCATTCCATTTCAACAGCAGTTTGGTGCTATGATCAAAACGCTACTTACAAATGTTACATATTTTGTTTATGAGATACTGCTCACTTGACACGTGAGCTGGCAAATGTTGATGTGGTTAAAAGGAATTTTCTGAAATAAGCCGATAGATTCTTGTATGTTACGTGCTACCCAGAATCCTGTGCAGGAGAACATGATCTAGACTAAACACACATTAGCACACACTCCAAAGACTTTGCATACCTGGCTGAGCTTGAAGCTCCGCTATCAGCTCATCCATATGATATGAATACGCGGTTCATGTGTGCATATAAAATAAAGATCCACTGAACTTCTCCTGAACTAGTTCATCCGATATGTCAAAAGAAGCAAGGTTGAAAAAGCACTCCATAACAAATCCCATTTGTTATTTCTTAAACACCATTAAGAGACAAGGCCTCATGACCATTTGCTCAAAGCTATTAGTGCAACTAATGTGTTCAGGAAAAAGCCGTCAGCAGTCTTGCACTGTTGTGGCAAACGAAAGCTCTCATGGCGTGTAGGCTTTATGGTCAAGTGGCTACACTTAAACATCCGAATGCTCCGAAAAGGCTCCAAAATAGTGTTATGCTCATCCCCATCGCTTTCCATCCACCTCACTCTCTTTCCCTTCCCCCATCCCGCTTTGCTCTCGTATAAGCTCTGACCTTTTGATACATAATCATCTCCTGGGGGTTGCACACAGAGCCTTTGTTTACTCCATCATCAGGACCACCTTCAGACAAGACCCCCTCCCTCTCCCCCAGCCCTCCTCTCCCCTCTCCATGCAGGTCATATCTTTAATTATTCTGTGATAATTAGTCCAGCAGGGCATTTTCATCTGCATTGATATATGTGCGGTTCAGGGTAGGATGCTTGCTTTGTGAGTTTAAGAGCACGCTGAGGTGATCGGTATGCACGCCATCTGCCCCCCAATTGCCTTCGACAATTTCGCAGTGGAATAAATGGAGGCCTATCGGCACAAAACAAAATAAGCAAATCAATTATCTGCACTGCTGCAGCTCTTTTACAGAGCAATACACATTTTGCATGTAGCCGTGGTTTTCTGTAGAAACAGCCTGTCAGGTCTTTGTTTAACTGATGTGAGACTGAGTCAAATGTTTTAAATGCAACAACAGAGGATATTAAGGGCACAGTGACTAATTTCCATGCCACTAGTTTTAGCATATGATACGTCCTAAATGATAATGATTGACTGGTTCGGTAAAAAAAAAACATGCCACTGGTTGCCGTGTAAGGATGCTTAAAGCCCAGTGTTGTCATAAAGCCACGTTACAGGGAATTGGAGACTTTTAACATCAACACAGATTACACGCTTCACCTTTAACATTTAGTGTTTAAGCGTTCGCAACATGCCACCTTTGCTAATTAAATAGCCGCGAGCCGTGCAGCTCGTGACATGTAGCTATTTTAATCGTGTTGTGTCAAAACAACTCACAATTGAGATGTTGGACAAAATCAACAAGTTTTTCTGAAGACTAGGTGCCTGTTAAGTCAAAGTGTGAAATAAAACAGACTCCGAGAGGCAGTTCAGTCAGCCAGCTTTGTTTCATCCTGAGCAAGATTGACACCAACGGGAATTCCAGATCAACAGTTGCCAGATTTGTGTGCTTAGAGCTGACACATTGACACACATAGCAGTACATCTCTCTGTTAAACAAATGGCTCGTTGAGCCGCGGCTGACTCCGAGATCAAATAAAAGCTTGCCTAGATCCTCTCAAGAAGGACAAACTGCTTTTCTGTCAGAAATAGGAGCGACTGTTGTATTTGCCGCTAATCAACTTTCACACTTCATACTCACTTCGAGAGCCAAGCGTGCAGAACGCACCATAGCTTCTCATCCCTTGAAAACCACACAAGCACATTTGTTGCTATCACAACGCCGTTTCGGATGGGGCTCGGCCAGCTGTTGTTTGTCCAGATGCGCACGCCCTGCTCTTTTCTCACTTGTGCCTTATCACGTTGACTGCCAGTTAGGAAAGTTTTGCAGATTGGTGTCGAACAGAACGCTAAAGCTTGGCTTGTTCCTAGATCAGTTTTCATGATACATCTAACTCTCACAGGATTGGCCAGAACCCTGCGGAGAGAGTCTGTGCTGTTACAGCCATCTGGCATGCAATGGGTCAGCACTGCTTCCCTGCCCTCTGTTTAAATACCGCTCAGAGTTGTTTCACAGATATTTACGCTGTGCTTGCCAGTTGCTCATCGTTTTTTTACTATGCTATAGCGCGGTTTAAGACTACAGGTTCTGCTTATCGGCAACATGACCTGAATTAGTGCGCTAATTTGGCTCATTTGTCATTTAGGTGACATTTTTATCCAAGGCGATTTACAGTGGGGACAGTCCCTTTGGAGCAACCTGAGGTTAAGTGCCTTGCTCGAGGGCACACCGGTGATAGTTCACTTCTTTAATATATATTCCCTGGCAACCATTCAAATCTTTCACTCCTTGTGGGATTTCAACCTACAACCTTTTGATTACTTGCCCAGATATTTAACCATTAGGCTACACCTTTGGGGAAAATTAGCAGAATGTTATTTGTTCAAGGAGTTTTATGAAAGTGGCACAATTTGCAGCAAAATTAATAAAAGGAGGAAGGTTTATTCTTAGGGAACAGTGCATTTACAGACGGTTAAGTAGATTAGATGCAGGCTTTTGTAGTGATGGGGACGAGAACGCCTATGCCGAGTCCGAGTTAAGACAGAGTCTTTGAAGGGTCGAGACCAAGTCGAGACAGAGTCCGTTGGTTTTCAAATACAAAAGAGTCCGAGTAAAGACTGAGTCTTTGAGGAAGCAAGTCTGAGTCAAGACTGAGTCCTTTAGGAGTCAAGACCAAGACCATAAAAACATGTCAGTTTTCATATTCATGATTTAATATTACCCCAGTTAATAATCAACAATTAGGTTTACAGACTAAGCTAGATTGGGAATTGTTTAAAGGAGCAGTCTTAAAGCAACACCAAAGAGTTTTTTTTATCATAAAATAATGTTTCCAAAAAAGTTTCAGTCGTTCATCCACTCGAAACAGGGAGAAAGGCACTTTCACATCCGCTTTGCAGCCCTTATCGGCCAAAACCGCACTAAAGAAGTTTCCAACCGTCGGGTCGCGGTCCTGTAGTTTGAGTGAAAACTACAAAAACTTGCTTTATGGCAGACCTACAATCCAATCAGAGCCAGCTTTGCTGCAGTAGTCTAAATTATTTACGACGGTGGTAATGGACAGTTCCGGTTCCAACCTGTAGGGGGAGCAAAGAGCAAAAACTCTTTAGTGTTGCTTTAACGCAGGAGTGGGGAACCCTGGGTCCTGGAGGGCCACTGTCCTGCAGAGTTTAGTTCCAACCCTAACCAAACACACCTGAATTTCATTTTCATGTAATCCTGAAGACTTGAATTAGATTTTTCAGGTGTGTTTAAGTAGGGTTGGAACAAAACTCTGCAGGACAGTGGCCCTCCAGGACCAGGGTTCCCCACCCCTGCTTTAACTTCTTAATATTGACTATGCTTTTACTATTATTAAATAAATCCCTACCACATGCATCATCTTCTGCCTATTTTTCTAGATAAAATAAACGGCTCTGATAGCAGTATCTTTGCATTGCACCATGGGATGTCATTTTCAAATAATGCCCGTCAACATCACATTTTATTATTATTATTATGTGTTGTGTGGTTTTTTTATATGAACATACAAAATGCGTTGGTCTCGAGGACTCAAATTACGGTCTGAAATTACGAGTCCTTCTCCTCCCACTGTGGTCCGAGACAGAGTCAAGACCGAGTCTTTGAAGGAACAAGTCTGAGACGAGTCTGAGAAATCTTGAGACTGGTCTTGAGTACTACTTCACTAGGCTTTTGCATTGAAATATTGCGCAACAAAGCAACGCAGCTGTTTAGTGAATTCTATCTCATATGTTACACAATAGTTGTGTCACAGACATTAGCGAATATTTTCATCACAGCAGATAGTTAATAGGCAGACACACTACCACCAGGCTACACAGTGGTATATACTATAGTATCCTTGTAATTATTTATGCATTCGGCAGACACTTTAATTCTGTGCGCTCCGTAGAAATCGAACCCATGACCTTGGTGTTGCTAGCACAATGCTTGGTCACTTAAGATACAGAAATCACATGTGACCTACTGCTTTTTTACGATCCTATATAAAGAACATTTATGAAAATATAACTTTCATTTCTTCAATGTTGACTTTTTAATCAAATTAAAATCAATGTGAAATCAAAATTAGATGTGCCTAATCTCATTATTAGATCATGAGTCTGGATTTTAAAAGACAGGGTCACATACACTTCAAAAACTCCTTCAACAAATCTACGAGACTTATACATTGAGCAAGCACTGACGTATTTGTTGTTAAAGTAACCAAAAGGTCAGCCTCGGCTCGATCCCCCCCAATCCAGGTAGAGCTGCCGGCAAAGCTGTCCAACACCTCGCATTTTCTCAGCGCCCCCCAAATCCTTGACTGGCAGTCAAAACAGCCCTGAGCAGAATCAGAGGTGTAGCTGACCGCCTCTCATTCGTGCTTTGCAAACCATTCCTTCAAGTTGCCTCTAATCCTCTGCTAGCCTGGCTGGCCGCGTTGCAAACTCACAGCAGCAGTGTTTTTAATCCAGATGCTGTCTGACAGAATAGAACCCAGGACTGAAGTTCAGGCTCTGCTTAGTTGGTCAAAATAAGGCAATGGCGAAAACCGCTTCAGATATCAACCAAACAGTGCCGAGTTTGGAGGCATCTAATGACAAACAAACAAGCCCGGGTCTGCTTCATAGGTCACTAAACAAACTTTTCTCTGCATTTGGAGAGGCGCAGAGATGACAACAAACCACAGATTTTTTTTAAAAGATAAACATTTTAAAAAATAGTAAAGAGGATAGTTTAGAAAGCATGCATTCTTTTTGGTTGTATTTTCAACTACAGTAGTAAAAATCGTACATTTCATTAGATGTTAATATAATACATCCGCATTGGTTTGTTATTGAATATAATCAGTAAAATGTTACTTGTTCTCATTCCACGGCATCCAAACTCTGTTTTCTCCTGATATCCTTTTTATTTCTCCACTAAAAATGTGATGTTGGATTCTTACTTTATGATTCAGACCTCTGTGGAACGGTGGAGTGAAAATGAAAGACTCTAAATGTTTAATACTCCACCAACAACAGAGAATAGGAAGTTAATATAAAATGCCATGCATTTCAAACCTCAACGTTTCATTCAACCGGAATTTTCATAGAGCTGTCATTTATATGAATTACTGTATCAATTAATTGAAATGACTGTGAAAGTGTGGTTCCTCCTGGAACAATATTGCAGTATATTTCTCTGTTGTTTCATCATATCAGAAATAGTTATGGTTTCCAATATTCTTTTTGTTCTGGATGTCTGCCAAGTTCTACACAGGCGAGGTTGCCAGACGGCAGGCATTTTCAAACCAGAATCCTGAGACCTACTGAGTTCAGCAAGAAAAGCTTGATATTTGTAATTTTTGGTCATTTAACACATTCATGCAGAATTAAGAATTAAACAAAGATGACTGAAAATGCTATAAAATTCGTAGTGTAGGAAAGAAAGAAAGATGCATCTCTGGCAACAAACTCCAGGCTGAAAACTGATGAAAGAGCTGTAATTTTTCACGCATGCTCCAAACAGGACATTTTCTCATGTTACTCTTTTCAGCGACATCAAATGTTCGTGTGACAAAACATTATTTACAGAGGTTATCCGAGGTGCTCGACAAGAAAAAACGAAAGCAAAAGGAAAAAGAAAGAAAGGGAAAGTGAAGGAAGCTCTGCTTTTTTCTCCTCCTCTCCGTTACTGACACTGTCACAGGAGGTAGCCTGTTAAACGCAGGAAACCGTTTGGTGTGTTTCTCTTTCTCTGACTGCCACACAACGCTGTTTGTCGTTCCCTTTTGAACCGTTGCCTAGCGGATCAAAGCGTGCATGAAAGTGTGCAGGTTAGTTAAAACCAGAGATGTGTTGAAGCACATTCCATATGCATGCGCACGCAGAGCTTGCTCACTAAGGATAGCAGCACTCTGATGATAAACCAGCTTGGTTGTGTGAAAGGTATGCGAGACTGTAAATGAAAGAGACAGACTGATTCTGAAGATATCAGAAACATTTTGAGCCAACAAGAAGGTGAAAAACAGCATAAATGTTATAATTAGCATTAGACTGATGTATCAACCACACAGATTAATATTTGGTCATAATGAGATTTTCGCCATACTAAGAAAAAAAATATTCATATATAATGCATTTATATTCTGTGTGTGTGAATATTATGTAACAAAAAATTTACTCAGTTTAGCAATTCTTCAATTTTTGTGCAACATGCTTTATAGTTATGCTATGACACGGTCTACAGTCATTTTGTTGACAAATGTAACACATCTTCATTTTACTCTTAACTTACACTGACTTAGAGTATATGTAGCCTCTTAAAATCAGTTTAAATGCCTTTAAATATGCAGTCAGCTGTTTTGTTTTGCAACAGGTCAGTCAAATCTGCCTGTAGGCCGACAGCAGCTCTTTTTCACAAACGTCTAATCAAGCTGCCTTCCTTCGCTTTGAAAATGAAATGACACTTATCTGATGTCAGTTCTGTTACTGCCCAAGGACTGAGATCATTTCTCTTTCAGCACACAAGCGCTGTGTGACGAGAATCAATCAAACGCTGATTCACCGAATTGGCCGACATGGAGGAGAGGAAAAATTCACTGGAACCAAGTGTGTCATCTGTTGCCAGACTCTGTATGCATGATGACAGCGCTGTGCTGGATTCTGGTACATGTAGTGTATATGCCAGAGCACTGAATCTGTACGACTACAGCTGGTTGATTATAATGATATTCTGACCCCTGCTGATTCTAGAGGATCCACAATCCCTCTGATCAGTAAGACGCCTCGGGCTTATCAGCTCTCAGCATGAGGAGGCTGCTGTCCCGAACATAAATATTAGATTTGAAAAATATAGGGCGAATATAAATCTAAGAAAGGGCAAACAGAAAATACTTTTTGGAAGCTATGTTTATTTTAGGCTTTATATTTCTCTGTTATTGATATTTGTATGACAAACAAAGAGGCTTCCTGAAAATCGCACGCATTTCTGGATTTTTAATGAGTGACAAAACTAATTGCCTGGTGATAAAGACTAGCATTGTTTTGAATGATTATAATGAGGGACAAAAATAATTGTCTTGGTGTAAAGCATAACACTGTGTTGAAGGATAAGTAGACGCTGCAAAAAACAATTGAGGTGCAAACACACACACACACACACAACGCATACAAGCACATACATACACCCGGAGGCACGCACACACACACACACACACACACCACTGAGAAGCTCAGCTCCACTGTTGCAGATTTGAAAAATAAAGCTTCTCAGCAGTCGGCAGGTGTTTGAACATCAAGCCCTGCTCACGTTCGGCCTGCTGTGTTGCGCTGGAGAGAAACCCACTCTGACTGCAAAGACGAGAAAGATGCAAGCAGGCAGGAGGAATAAACACTACTGAATGAAAGGTGAAATGACCTATTTCTACACGTGACTGCTGTGGTGTCTACATAGAAAGAAGAAAACAAACCTTTTTGTCTGAGGACTAAAACTAAATACACGTCTGATAAGCTGTTACGCTGTTTCTAATTCTCTTTCATATAACTGGATGTACTACCATAAAATAGCATAATCTAAAATACATCTGTTGGAATTATTAAATGTTTGTAATAAATGCTTTATTTTGTTAACTGGTTTGTGTTATAATTTACTGTACTCGTGGGGATGTGAGATAAGTATTAAATGTAAATTTGACAAGCCTTATTTATTTTTATTTGAGGCGCACCATGTTTAATTTCAACACACAACTTTTAATTGTTTAATTAATGCCACACTTCAATAATGCATGAAGCTATGGCTCTCAGACAAAATGAATGAGGTCATCAAACTTTTTGGATAAGCCACTCCCCTAAACTCTGATGCAGACTAAACATTATATTGAATGTGCACCATCTTGTGCCACTTTTAATACAATGTCTCAATAGAATTATGTCAGGTGTTAAAGAGAGTCTGTTTACATGTGTAACCTTATTAGAGACAAAATAAATGAGCTTACCTTTAAAGCCTGAATGGCTGTTGCAATGGAATATCATGTACAAACGTCATCACACATGAAGATAACAAAAAACATGGGCACAATTCCAATAAAGTTTCATCCTCAGAGTACTTTCTTATCAGGCAACATGTTTTAAATGTGTTTAAAAGATTTGAAAGAGCTGTCTGAAGCTTGGTGGTAATGATGATTGAGACATGCATATAGGTTTTCGAAACATCTAGATTTCAAAAGTCTTAATTTAAATAAAAGTTAAATTAATCTGTAAAGATTATCTTGTTGGTCAAAAGGTTTAACTTTTGTTGAACAAAAAGCTTATTTTTTTTAGATAATCCAAAAGCCTATGGGAAAATGAATGGGATTTTTGTCTTCTTCTTCTTCTCTTGATTTTATTGGCGGTTGGCAAACAACTTTCGGGTGCATTTACCGCCACCCACTGATCTGGAGTGTGGACTAAAGATCTATACTAACATTAACTGTTTTAGAGAAAAAAAAAAAAAAACAACACAATACTAATAATATATATACTATAATTACACATCATTCTTTTTAATTCCTCAGACTCTATTAATTAATCTTGTTTTTCCTAAATATTTTAATAGGAGATCCCAACTCTTGTCCCCAGGAGACTTTACCAGGGATTTTTGTCAAGCGAACACAGTGTTGATAATTTCCGGGTTGGCCTACAAAAATACGTCATCCCTGCGGAACTCTATGGGTGAACTTCAATCGAAGTTATCATCCCTATCCCCTTCGAAGATCACAACTCTTGATGTGTAAACTGTGGAGGGAGTTGCGCAAATGTGTCTCATACGGTGCCCGATTAAAATATACTTGGCGTATAAAGCAGTGAAAAAACAAAGCAATTTCTTTTCATTTGGAGCAACTGTTTATGCGTCGTCCCCTTCTCGAAGTGCCCTTTAAGTGCGTAAAAAGCCGTTTTGATTTCATCCGAAAACTTCATGCACGCTTAAGTTACCTTTGACCCAGTAAACTTCCACCGCCTCGGAATCTACCATTTCATGAAACCAACAGGAACAGTATTTCTATTATTCGTGTCAGTTGCACAAACCATTGAGGTAAAAAGAGAATATACATGTAAGAACTCCCTGTTTAAGAATAACTCCGCTTTAATACACAGTTCACAGTTTGTTGCCAAAGTTATTTAAATTTAGTAAGACAATGGACTAGTCTTGTGTTGTAGGCGCGCTCACTAAAGTTGTACGCGCGTGCATGAGCTAATGTTACTGTCACGAGCGATCTATAGCTGACCAGTGATCGGATCATAATATTCTGCAGATCGGACATAATGGCTACAATGCTAAGCAAAGAAGTGCAGGATATCGAGGTAACCCACAGACACAGTGCAACTGAGCTTTGTCTTTAAAGTGCTTTTCTTTCGTAACACGTTGTTTACACATCAGATAAGGATATTTGTGTGGATGACAAAACTTTGAAACTCTTTCAATGCGGTTAAAGAAACATATAGGGGATAAAAGTTAAATTAATTCATTTTTTAACTTTTTTTATACGTTTTTGTAGCACGTCTTGTCTAATTTACGTCAACTAAGATCCACAGTTTTATTGCACAGCATTATAGTAGTGCTTTACAATAAACTCCCAAGTGTCTGCTTTTAAATGAGACCAAACCTATGCTTTTATAGTGCAAAGGCTTCATGAACGTCAACCTAAAAACGGGAGGTTACTGATGGTACTGCTGATAATATATTTATAAAAGAATAGTTGAATAGTTTTGCTTTTCTTTCAGTTTATAGTGCAATTATTGTACTGCTACCTATTACATCAAATAGGCTACATACAGTAACACCTGCTAGAAAATGTTGTTTAAACACAAATAATTAAATACAATTCTATATCCTTAAGGTGGATATTATTTATATATCTGCCTATTATAGATAGATATTCACATGTGCATCCACCCATGATCCTTCATCTAACCATCTTGTATTATGCATCAATGCATATGAATTGTTTTTTTTAAAGGGCAAAAATCATAATTGTGAGTTATTTCCCCTGATATTGTATTAACAGTTATCATTTTGATGAATAGTATTTACATTGTTTTCATTTCATTATCATTGTATACATGAGGCTTAATTGTAACACTGTGTCACAACTAACCCCGCTGTGTAAAAATGTTTTCAATCCCAGCTATCAGTTATTACTGTAGGAGTTGTTGACATGTTTCAAAATTGTGTTATGATTTAGGTAACAATACAGTGATTAAAATAATATAAAGTTGCATTTCGTAACTTACACACCCAACTCAGAAATTGAAAAAAATATACGATGAAGAAATTTACTTCCATGCATCCAAAACACTCTTTGGTTAATATCTTAACGAAAAGACATCCAAACTTTTCACAAATTTACAGAAGATCATCTTCTTCTGACAGTAAGAGGAAAAAGATCAAAAGCACAGATTGCTTGGCACCTGTATAAATCTGTTAAGTGACCGTGTTACAATTAACCCTGCATTCGTTTGTGCCCTGCTAACCACACCGCAAGTGTTGAATAAACACACATGCCTTGCCCAAGGGCACTTTTGCAAATTCATGTATGAAATTTAAGGACAAGTTATAAATCCACCCGAATGTTTGGTGAATATAAGGTAAAATCAATTTCATAACATTTCTAGATTGATACATAGCCAATTTTAAGTTTATTTTCATGCACATGCGTCATATAAATTTTGTATTAGACATAGACATAAGCCTTTCATAGCATTTTTGATTATGACAAAAAAAATCTGAATTTACAATAAACTTCCAAGAGTCTACTTTCAAAGAAATGAAATAAAATTAAGCTTTAAGTGCAATTGCTTCATTAATCGTACCTATTTTAGTTTATGTATGACATTTCTTGTTTTTTATATATTATTTTTTTGGCCCATTTTGTCTTTATTTGATATACAGTAATTAGATAGATGACAGGAAAGTACAGGGTGGAGAGAGGGGTATGGGATCGGCAAAGGACCTCGGGCCGGGATTCGAACTCGGGTCGCCGGAAGTGCGTCTGCACCATATGTCGGAGCACTGTCCACTACACCATCGGCTCCGACTGTCTTGGGGTTTTTAAAAAGCAGGGTGCAGTCTAACAAGTTAAAATGGCCTCGGGCAGCTTTGAAAATATTTCAGAACCTTGGACAGGGACCCTCTTTATGTAAGTGTACTCACAATAGCTGTTTTACAAAATCCTGCACTTAGTTCTGGTTAAAATTACACCGTGTCAATTTAAATATAATTTCTACTACCAGATAAACAAGTGTGTGGTCATATATAAGACACATTGACTCCATATTGTTCACTATGCCTTAAGAAGACTAGGTTTGGTGAGCATCTATTGGTAAGGAAGGATATTGTTTTATGCAAGGTGCAGACATTAAACTACTGAGCAACTTTTTATTTCAACAGCAGGACTTAGTGGCAAGAAAAACAACTGTTAAATCATGTTTTGTTCTTATCAAGCGCACTTAAAAAAGCAGGTTCCTAATTAAGTGGTTACATTAGCTTAGGAGAAAAAACACAGGGGCACACGCTTTGTTCAAAAGATTTTAAAGACGTCATGTCCTTGAATTAAAACCAATTAACTGAATTAAGTCGAATCACAACACGGTGAGTAATAATCAAATTTCCATTCAGTCACCAAATGCATCGGAGTGAAAAAAATCTCCGATTCAAATGGAACCTAGTGCAGAGTCTTGATTTTCGGCATTAGGCTTTGCTAGCCATGTTTGATCTGGCATTACCAAATGGTATCCATCAACCATACGTGTAAACCTAAAAGGGAAAACGGACTTAAAGCCTTTTTTTATGAAGTCTTGGTATGCACGGCACACGCTGGATGACATCTCTGCTCAGGTGAGATAAAGCTTTCTCTTTTAAGTTGAGCAGATATGGGCATTGACTTTCATAGAGAAAATAGAACTGTTACTGACGACTCTCATTAGCATTTCTATTCATAAGTGTTATGACTATGGCAACGTGACCTTGGCGTGCAGAGTGCACTTAAAATGCGCTCTAAACGACTCCTGTCTGCCACTGAAAATACCTCACTAAATGTCATAATAATGGCTGTCCGTGGGGCAATTAAATTGGCCATTCATTTTGGCAATGCTGTCAGACGTCTCATTTTAATATCCTGCTTTTCCGAGAGCGCTAAACGTGTGCCTTTGTGTGTGCTCACGGATTCATTAAAAAATCCTCCGGGACGGCCATCAGCGTTCGTTAAAAACCAGATTAATGTGGCCGCTTACACAAAGGGCTACGGCTTTTTATGGAAGGCCCCGAACCCCAACAATGACCACTTCCTGATAGCGAGTCAAGTACCGTGATAGAAAAATTGTCGACTTAAAAGCCAAAATTGCAATATGAACGTTATGAAAGCCCCATTAGCTGACAGACATCCATATCATGGATGTCAAAGTTGGATGCTGGACCTAGTGGAGCTTTCATCCGTGCAGTTTAAAATATGTCCTTTTTCAATTCATGAAAGTTGTGAATATTTATCATAATCACAGTAATGGTCTGTGATTACATGTAGTGGTTGCCAAGACATTGGCCTCGGAGTATGACATATGCTACTGATGTAAGGATTATATAAAGGTTACATAGAGCACATGCAGTGCCATTGCACAAGGGAGATAAACCAGTATAGTGCAATATAGTATTCTTGTTTTAAACTGATTATTTAATCTTGCAGCAGGTGGTCTGGTTGCCTTTCAGATGACGTAATATTGCAGGTTCTCAAGTGTATTTACAAACGTTGAAAAAAAACTTTTACAGTTATGTTATTGACCATTTTAACATTTATTTTAAGCCTAGAAATAGTATTGTGTAAGAAACCGTGTTTGAAAGGACACTGATTATGACTCTTCACCTTTGGTTATCATACAACTTTCAACCACAGTCGGGTTCATGGCCCTAAGTCAATGATTATCCCAGGTTTAAGTAAACCGTATTAAGATATCTGTCTGCAAAACGCTGTCCTTTCAGACCCCTTGGAAAGCGTGGCAGGCAGGCTGCTTTTCTTTCACTTGCAATTTTTTTCTCAACTTGTTCCAGACTGTAAAAAGTGGTATAGTGCACTTGTTACCTTAAAGGCTTGTATTTGATTTAACCCATAAAGTTAGTGTTGTTGTGCTTCCTAATTTATTCATTATTACACGTTGTGTGTAAATATAAATGCTTGAAGCAAAATCTGTATTCAGTGCAGTCTCAAATGTCATGTTAATGTATAATTAGTTATAATATATTATACAGTAGCCTACTATCAGGCTGATACTGTGTTAAATGTGTACTCATTCACAAAGTCTGGGAACACTGTTGTTTCGAAGCATTGTAGGCCACTAACAGAGGACTAATATTTTGCAGTTGCTGATACTCTCCTGTGTGAATCAACCCCAGCTCTGTTTCAATTATAACAGACTGAAGCTTCAGGAGGCCTTTAGCTGAGCAAGATGATGTTGATGCCAAATGATCTGTATTGCTCTCCATAATTATGTTACAGGACTAAATGATATTCTGGGATTGTGCTGAACATTGCTGGGCTGCTGGAGCGCCAAGGCTTCATTTCAGCTATGGAAGATCAATTCGTGTATTGATTTCAAGCAAAAAGACTAGGCAAGAATCTCTGTAGATTGTGTTTAACCATTCCGCCTTAAGGAGGGAGGGGGCTGTGTTATGAAAGATGAAGTGTGCTTTGGAAACGGGTCAAGTTGCTTACATTGAAATCATTGCAAAATGCTTACATATGAATTTTTATTATTAATTGTAGCATATGACATACTGTACATGCACTGGTTTGGGGGGGTGACATTATTTTTTTATCATTTGATCATATTCACTTTTCTTTGTTTTTGGATAGGAAGCAAATTTTGCGTACTTTGGCAGGAAAAGCCAGTATTGATTTGTTGTCTCAATGGATCAGTATGACCAGCAGAGAGTGATAAAGCCAGTCTCCAGAATTCTCCCTGTGGAAATGGAATACACAGCACATCAGATGCTGCTCGAAATGCCTGCTGAACCTTTTCTGTCCTGTCCTCCCCTCTCGACCATAGCCTGGTGTCTTTTAATCAAATGTATACACTCGCTCTTCAGTATGGCTTCTGCTGTGATTTTTATTGTATTGAATCCCACAGCTAATTTTAATAGGTCTCCTGACCTGAAGTGTGATATTTTGAGAAAAGAAAGCTAGTTCACAGTTAAATCTTGATTATTTTTTACACTTTAGTTTAGTTTTTATTTAAGCCAACAAAGCAAAGTTCCCTCTTTAACTTGAGGACAGAGTTCAGTTGAAAAAAGGCTTACTGTACAGTATCTCTAGTAAACTACACTAGTCAACATTTGAAGTGGATCAAAACCTTTTCTTAAAGTCGTCTTAAAACCAATTCCCATTTTTGTCTTAGGACATTTTTCATCATAATTTTTCCATTTCAAATGTTGTCTAGTATATAATACTTTAAAGCCGCCTTTCCACTGCACACGACAAACAATGGCCAATAAACCAGAAGTTATTCATTCCCTATGGAGGGTCACAAAGGGGCTGTGTGAGATGCAGACCTGCGGATACATCATTTTTAAAAATAAATTTTATTAGAGTGAAACCTCTTGCGCTAGAATGAGCTTCTCTCCCATTTTGCGATTTAAACTTAAAACTTTATTACGACTGCCACTAGGGGGCGAACTCTGACAATCGTTTTCCGAATATCGTGTGCAGTAGAAAGGCAGCTTTACGGATGACCTTACGACCTATAGAAGAGAATACAAAAACAAGTAGACATGCTTCGATACCCTAAGGGGCCAGTCACACCAATAGCGTTTATGGCAGTTGCAGGCGCCTTTTTTGAATGATATTCTATGGGCAGGGCGCGTTTGCGCGCTGTTTATGCGCGCCGAGCGCCTTGCGGTTTTTTGCCGCCTGCCTTGCACGCGTTTTTGAAGGAGCGCTGAGAGCGGAGAAGCGCCCGACGTCATTCGTGTCTTTCCATTGTCCAATCGAATGAGGGGAGAGGCGGGCCTTACGTTGTGTTGAGGGAAGTTTACAGTTGCTTTGAAGAACCGGACACCACTCGCTCACTCTCTCCTGTGTGTTTGTGCACCTCTCACCCTCAAACAAGGTCAGAGCAAGCGTCCTCTTTTAAAAGTTTCTGCTGATATGACAGTTAACAGCAAAAGAGCGCTCACGCTTCAATATTTGATTGACAAGACAGCTGACTCGGTGGTTGCTTAGCAATATGAAAAGCCGCGTCGCACTGCTCTTTTTTTAAAAAAGGCAGTGCGTCGCGCCTTGCGTTTGCAAGCGTTTAAAGCGCTTTTGGTGTGACTGAAGCCTTATTCTCTACCCGATTATGGATAAAGAGTACTGATCCGATATCTGGGTGTTTATTTGTATATACAGCTGTATATACTACTAGCCCTGTAAGAATTGATAGGATTATTTTATTATGTACTTTAGACCCTAAATAAAACATCAACAATTACAGTGAACTAGAGTTCACTGAGTTCATTTTTATTATCTGACATTTGACAGTAAGTATTTTTCTTAAGTAAAAAAGAACTGTAAACTGAAAGGGTATTTTAGTTTTAGAATATAACTATAAAAACAGTGCAACAAATAAATCTAGAAATATAAAATTATTTATGAATGAATAATATAAGAAAATAATTTCTTTAAAACATAAATTTTTTTTTAATAAAAGGCATTTCAGTTTTTAAATACACACCAAAGCTTTTAAACACGTCTGAAAACGCACAGCAGATGCCGACTTCCAGCTTTTTTCTGCCGATTGCCAGCTTTCTTCAGCTGAGCGCTTTGGTTGCCATGATCCTTCTGCTTTGTTTATCAGTCGTTGTACGTTGCGCCGGTTGCTTGTTGTTATATTTGTCCCGTCTCTCCTCCACTGTGATTGGATGGCATGTGAAAACTGACATTGACGAGCTGAGCTTTTCACCCAAAGTTAAATATTTTTCAACTCTCGGTGCTCAGCACTGAGCGCGGAAAAATGCTGAACGGCAGCTTTCAGCACAAAAAACCCCGCCAGCTTCTTGCTTTTTTGAAAAACGCCGCCCTTCCATTAGAAACCATAAAAGCTTTGGTGTGCATGCCCCTTAGGACGGATGTGTTAAAAACAAATCATTAGTGTTAGTTTATTACATTGTTAGCAGTAATAAATCCTCACAATAAGAACAGAATCCACACATCTATGTGTTTTTATAGGAGCAACACATTTTGTATTACTTTTAACACAACTTGTGTTTTATTTTAACAAAAAATCAACACAAAATGACACAATGGGCCCTATTTTAACGATCTGAAACGCAAGTGCGAAGCGCAAAGCGCAAGTGATCTTGGGCGCTGTTGCTATTTTCCCGGCAGGAGAAATAACTCTTGCGCCAGGCGCAAATCAATAAGGGGTTGGTCTGAAGTAGGTTCATTATTCATAGGTGTGGTTTGGGCGTAACGTCAAATAAACCAATCAGAACGCTATCCAACATTCCCTTTAAACGCAAGGGCGCAAGTTCCATGGCGGGTTGCTATTATTATGACGGATTTACCAGGCGTACGCCAGGAGCGGTTCACAGCCGAGGAGACCGACGTTCTTGTAAGAGCAGTCAAAGACAGAGAAGTTGTTTTGTATGGGGATAGGAGAAACCCGCCCAAATCAACGTAGGTTAAACAGGCGTGAGAGGAAATAGCCACAATTGTCTCATCAGCTGGCATCCCCATCGTTGCGCCAAGCGCTACAATGATGTCAGGAGACGGGGGAATCCAAAGCTTGCCAGCATAAATCGGGCACACCATGTAACGGGAGGTGGATCTGCCTCTACACAGCACCTGACGCCAGCAGAGGACATCGCTGCGCCCACCCTCACCGCTAAAAGGGTTTGGGAGCTTTGAAATCGGACCCAAGAAATGCAAGCGAGGTCCAACCCCAAAGTAAACTTACAAATCTAGTTCATATACATTAAGGTTTCTTATGAAAACATTTGAATTATTATTTACATAAAATAAACGTAATACAGCCACACAACAAACTTATGAAAATATTTTAATCGTTATTTGCATGAGAATTTTTTAACGCAGCCACACAATAGTTAAAAACTATCACCACAATGCTCACCACTATGATTTCCCTTATCTCATGTGTTAATATTTTTTATTGTAACAATTTATGATTTGCAAAAATAACTGTTGCATCTGTGTAGATTAGATGCAAAGTGTATGCGCGTTGTGCACACTATACATTATGGTCAAGCATGCGCCCTTAAAATAGCATTATGAACCACGCGCAACGCGCCACTGACTTTAGACTAGTTTTTTTTGGTCAGTGGCGCAATTGTTTTTTGAAACTGCAAAATAGCATCAGGGATGGTTTGCGCCGCAACACGCCTCCTTTTTTGCGCTGAACCGCCCATGGAGCGCAAGTTCATTCCCTAGTTTGCCGACGTGCGTCTGTGGAGGGAAAAACCCGCTGTGCGCCGGTGCAAAATACCAATGATACATGCCTCACTGACAAAGTCAATTGCGCTGGGTGCAAGATAGGGCTCATAATGTGCTAAAAGCAAAAAAAGTGTAAAAATTAACACACCCTTTCTTAGACTGTACAAAAGCAGAAAAAGGTGCAACAGTAACCTATACTCAATCAAGTCCTTTTAAAACACTAAGTGCAGCAACAATGTAGCGAAATAAGAGACTTGAGTAATAGAGCAAAGCTTATCCATCTCTGCCCTAGCCTTAATGTAGCCATTGTGCTCTTCCGGTGACACGTCTTTAGATGCTTTATTAAGTTACTTGTTTTTAAAGTTGCTAATACTTGTGCCACCCATTGAAATTGCAACATGGCATATTGGACATGTTGCCATTTTACTGGCTGGTTGGTCCAGTCTGAAATACTGCCAGACATCTGACATACTGCTATT
This sequence comes from Paramisgurnus dabryanus, assembly GCF_030506205.2. Lineage (NCBI taxonomy): Eukaryota > Metazoa > Chordata > Actinopteri > Cypriniformes > Cobitidae > Paramisgurnus > Paramisgurnus dabryanus. Next base: position 22,744,686 of record NC_133342.1, on the reverse strand, counting down.
TCTTCTTCTACATGGGTTCAAATCAATTATTTCTGGTATTGGCGGCATTTTCGATACTAGTATCGGAATCGGAACAACCCTGACATTATGCTGACTGTAAAAGCAGGCACATCTTTATTCCACTAAAAGCCTATCTGACTTGAAATAGACTATCATTTCCATCTAGAGCTTGTTTAACAGTCACAGAGGGGCTTTAGAGGAGATATCGATTTCTTCTTATATAGATCTCCTTATGGATGTGTTTTTTTCTTACACAGTATTGATAATTGGCAAAGGGGCACAATGTTTTTACATTGCTTACAAAAACAGACTTCGCTCGGAAATGATTCAGTAACTAAATGTACTAGACATTTTGTTTCTTTATTTACGGGCTCTGATTAAGTGCACTTTTTATTAATACTTTTTTGTTTTCCCTTTTTGGCACGGTTTGAAATGTGCATCACTTTGAGGTTGCCATCCATAGATTTTCCAATCTGTTCATCTGCGGCTGGTCAAACATGGCCTAACTCTCTCATTATGACTATCGCTTCACAGACTGAGCCCATTATAGCAAATAAACACTAGCTTGACTGACGCAGCTATCAGCACAGTCCCAGAAAGAGAACAATACAATACCTGCAAACCTGATTTTTTTCAATCTCATCTTTTAACCTATTATAAGATTATATGCAAGTGGTAAATTAATATAATAACATCATATTTATATAGCAATAGCCAAACTAGAGAGCTAGTTGCACCACTGATATTTGTATCTTATTCACTGTCTGCCTGCAATTCACACAAATCAGGTACTGAATTGCAGTGCTGATGCAACTGCTGTACAGTCCCAATTAAGTTTGGCAGATAGGTATTTCTAAAAAGGTGCTACATAAATTCCTAGAGAACTGGAAATTAAAACAGTGCTGACAGGATGTGCAAATAAACAATGCTATCACTTTAGTTTCCAACCTTTTTTCTTGCGAAAGCAAATCAAAACTTGAGTGTCTAAAAAATGGTTCAATGCTTCAGGATGTCTTCACAGACACGAAAATAATAATAGAAAAACAGAGTTTAATAGATTTACCAATAATTTACCCTTCCTGCTCTCACTATGTTTGCTGTCAAACTTTACAAGTAATTCGAATAGTTTTGTTGCATAAAATGTAATTGGAATTTGTTTTGGAAACAGTGGCTATGTTTACATGCACACAATTCATCAATCCGACTGAAATTAATCCAATTGAAGGTTACAACAATACAGTTTACATGAAGCCTTAATGTTGCAATCTGATTAAAATGTTCATTTACATGTACAGTCTTGTTCAAAATAATAGCAGTACAATGTGACTAACCAGAATAATCAAGGTTTTTAGTATATTTTTTATTGCTACGTGGCAAACAAGTTACCAGTAGGTTCAGTAGATTCTCAGAAAACAAACAAGACCCAGCATTCATGATATGCACGCTCTTAAGGCTGTGTAATTGGGCAATTAGTTGAAAGGGGTGTGTTCAAAAAAATAGCAGTGTCTACCTTTGACTGTACAAACTCAAAACTATTTTGTACAAAAAAAATTTTTTCTGGGATTTAGCAATCCTGTGAATCACTAAACTAATATTTAGTTGTATGACCACAGTTTTTTAAAACTGCTTGACATCTGTGTGGCATGGAGTCAACCAACTTGTGGCACCTCTCAGCTGTTATTCCACTCCATGATTCTTTAACAACATTCCACAATTCATTCACATTTCTTGGTTTTGCTTCAGAAACAGCATTTTTGATATCACTCCACAAGTTCTCAATTGGATTAAGGTCTGGAGATTGGGCTGGCCACTCCATAACATTAATTTTGTTGGTTTGGAACCAAGACTTTGCCCGTTTACTAGTGTGTTTTGGGTCATTGTGTTGTTGAAACAACCATTTCAAGGGCATGTCCTCTTCAGCATAGGGCAACATGACCTCTTCAAGTATTTTAACATATGCAAACTGATCCATGATCCCTGGTATGCGATAAATAGGCCCAACACCATAGTAGGAGAAACATGCCCATATCATGCTCCATGCTTCACTGTCTTCACTGTGTACTGTGGCTTGAATTCAGAGTTTGGGGGTCGTCTCACAAACCGCCTGTGGCCCTTGGACCCAAAAAGAACAATTTTACTCTCATCAGTTCACAAAATGTTCCTCCATTTCTCTTTAGGCCAGTTGATGTGTTCTTTGGCAAATTGTAACCTCTTCTGCACATGCCTTTTTTTTAACAGAGGGACTTTGCGGGGGATTCTTGAAAATAGATTAGCTTCACACAGACGTCTTCTAACTGTCACAGTACTTACAGGTAACTCCAGACTGTCTTTATTCATCCTGGAGGTGATCATTGGCTGAGCCTTTGCCATTCTGGTTATTCTTCTATCCATTTTGATGGTTGTCTTCCGTTTTCTTCCACGTCTCTCTGGTTTTGCTCTCCATTTTAAGGCATTGGAGATCATTTTAGCTGAACAGCCTATCATTTTTTGCACCTCTTTATAGGTTTTCCCCTCTCCAATCAACTTTTTAATCAAAGTACGCTGTTCTTCTGAACAATGTCTTGAACGACCCATTTCCCTCAGCTTTCAAATGCATGTTCAACAACTGTTGGCTTCATCCTTAAATAGGGGCCACCTGATTCACACCTGTTTCTTCACAAAATTGATGACCTCAGCGATTGAATGCCACACTGCTATTTTTTTTGAACACACCCCTTTCAACTAATTCAACTAATTGCCCAATTGCACAGCCTTAAGAGCGTGCATATCATGAATGCTGGGTCTCATTTGTTTTCTGAGAATCTACTGAACCTACTGGTAACTTGTTTGCCACGTAGCAATAAAAAATATACTAAAAACCTTGATTATTCTGGTTAGTCACATTGTACTGTTATTATTTTGAACAAGACTGTACATTCTATATAATGCGAACCGAACATCTGCACAAGCGCATAGTGAGGGTTGGCAGATTCGCATATCAAAACCATGCTTTCATGCTTTATCTCTGGATTAATGTACAAAGTTGGAGAAAGTTTTTCTTAAGAAGTTTTCAGATATATTAGGCAATGAAAACACAATTTTTAAAAGGCACAACGCTTATGAAAGCAAACATGAATGCTGCAGAATGCTACAGTGCATAACCCCATTACCTTAATAATGCGTGGTGCCATTGACTTGCTATTGCATGTTTCGTGATTATGAACTGTATTAATTTTACCAATGTTCACACATACACACAGTCACTATGGCATTGAAGTGTCCTTTTTTAAGGTAAAGCTTTTTTTCTACAACGACCATAGATGTGGCTGATGAAATACCAAACTGGCTTATTTTAATTTGCTCCTGGCCTTTGTCAAATAGTGTTTCAGCACAACGAAGTGATAGTGGACATGGTATTCTTTTACACTACGAAGAGCGTGAAATTGGTATTAGTATGATGGTAATAGTGGCCTCTCTCTCTCTTGTTCCCCGCTACCTTAATAAAATGCCTGTTAATTGAGTTTGCCATTTAAAGAACTTGCACTGGTTACTGCCTATGCACGACTGAAATGAGGGTTGCTCCTCCTGAAAAAAAAATGGTCTCAACATGGCTCTCAAGTTATGTTTGCATGGCATACAGTTACTGGATGATTTTCTTTGCTCTCATGTTCTTTATTAATGCTGTAGAAGTAGTTTAGAATGGTGTGCATGTGTTCAGAAATCACAGTGGCTTAAAAAACTATTTGGAAATATGTAGGAATACACTTTCTGATTGCCACTCATAGAGAGGCACCTCTATTACACCCACAATTACTTCGCCTTGCTTAAAAAAAGGTCTGGTCTAGTCTCATTTATTTGTAGATGCCACTTTGATTGGATAATTTTGTATGTAGTTTATGCAGTGAAATTTCTAAATTTCAAGTATGTGGCTTAAATGTGCTCTTATTAGTTATTTACTTGTATTTCATTAATTGAAAAAATGTTATGCATCTTTTCATTATGTTTTGATTGATCCCTTAATCATTTAACAATTTTGCTTCCATTAAATTGTGCTTCAGAACATTCTTGCCTTGAACCCGAGGGTGAAGACCCACGCGGATCTCCATTCCACCGCCTCAAAGAAGAAGGAAAAGAAGCATTGGAAGAGAAACCCAGAGAGCAGTTGCAATGTGAGTCTACAGCCTCTTGTACTGTAAAAATAACTCTCACTTTTCCAAAGCATCACATATACGGGTGCTTTATGCCTTGCATTAAATATTAAAGAAACAGCCAAAGTGAAGAAAAACCCTTGTCACGTCATACCGAGCTGGTACGTCTTTCCTTGTTTGTGGAACTTTTACTGCTGCTGATGTGGTACAATCACAGGGCTCTTCTCAACGTCTCAGCAAAGTCAAAATTAGATCTTAAAGAAAAATAATGGCGTGCAGCGTGAGATGTTGAGGCTTGTAGAAACTGTAGCCCTTGCGGCTTCTTCTGTGAACAAACTTCCTCCCGGTTTACAGCTGAAAACAAGAACTCTTTGATAATAGTTTATGGTGTGGAGATTCGGTGATTATGCTGGTGATGGCTGTGATCATATTACCCTGATGAGCAATAATAGAGCAGACGATTATAATTCTGTAATTAGTTCCATTCGCCTAGTTTGTCCAATTATTTTAGAGATTCAAATTTTGACTCCTGCCCTTTTGCTTACAATATATCAATGAGTAATTCTGTTGGACTCATCAGAAAACTACAGCAAAAGCCTGGAGACATTATGAAAATGCATCATAAGCAGATGCCCCCCAATTCCCCAAGTGGATTAAACATTTCAAATTTCTTCTCAGTTATGATCATATCCTGTGAGTCCTATGAGTCAAGGCTCATAAGCATATTCAAATGTTCATTTTAAGTGCTTTTTCGCCATGTGGCGACTGTGTTGATGAAATACCAAATCTTGTTTCCAGAGCTTGCATATTAATTAGCTGCTTAAATTATAGGCTACTACCAATTCCCAGCACTAAGCGTTTTGTCTAATTAATAATAATAAAGCCCCAAGATGTTGGATTAGACTAATCCTTTGCAGGGAAAAATGCTACACATAATTTCAAGTGAAAATGTCAATGGTTATCCCAGTACCAACAATGCCTCAGTGTAATTGGAAATGTAATTATGTTTCATTTTACCACACAGATGAGTTTTAATACCGCACAGAAGCCCCGAGATTAGTCTTGTGTGACACACAGTGGACAGAGGTCAAGTATTTTTGCATTTGAAATGAAAATACAGAGTTGTCAACAACACAGCAGCGGTGGAACGAGAACCAAGGCACATTGTCACAGGAAGTCAATGGGCCCTATTTTAACAATATTAGAGCATGGTCTAAAGTACACAGTCTAAAAGGGCGTGTCCGAATCCATTTCTGCTAATTTAAAGGTATAGCGGAAGATTTTCTTTTTCCAGGTGGATCATCTAGACTATTGGTCATCCTGGTTGTCAATCATTCTGATGATATGTTGAAGAAAGGCCATCGTAAGTGCTCATCCCTAGGTTCGCTTTCTGCACATTTGCACTTTCAGGTGTATATGTGTGGTGGGCTACGGTTTCAGTCATTCATTGAAGGTCGCTTTCTCACCGTGTTTTTTTCAAAATGTCAGGATCGCAAGAGAAAAAGTGTCTACAAGTTGTATGACAAGAAGAGAAAGGCCTCTGAAGAAAGAATCAAGACCAGAGTGTTTTGGGGAGAATATTTCACACGCTGGCATGCGCTAGAAGCACAGGTTGGGCTTCCCACGCAAAGTTTTTTACTCAACGGGTAAAGTTTGGCATGCTATTTCGAGAAATCCATTTAAAATCACTGTTAGTGAAAGTTGATGTAAGCTATGATTAGCGATGCTAGCCCTGGCACAAGTCACGAACCACGCAAACACGAAAACATGCAGACAGCAACTTGTAAACAGAGCGAAGAGAAGAACTAGGCTTGTGCATGCTCTCTCTCTCGTGCACAGGTTATATAGGCATTCCCTCTCTGGAGCAGGTAGAGTGTTGCGCATGTGCATTTAGTTTTTTTTTTAGTGGAGGGGCGGTTCTTTTCAAAAATTCAGGAAAATCTTCCGCTATACCTTTAATGATGGGAAAAATGGTTTGTGCGTCTAGCGCACAGTCTAAAGGGGTTGTTCCTATTCTTCTAATGGGTGTGTTTGGGGCGTAACATGAAAAAAAACAATTAGAGTCTTTTCTCCCGTCCCCTTTAAAGCCAGTTTTGCTTGCGACATGCCGATTCCCTATTTAGATGCGGAATTTGTAAACTGAAAAACTAAGTGGAGTAAGAAGACCGTCAGTTTAAGATTGAGGTTAAAAATTGCATTGTTTTCATTTTTTATTGAAATGGTTATTTTTGGTATTCAAACCTTTGGTTCTCTTTAAAAGATGTTTTCTTTCAAGCATATTACTAACGCGCTCTTTAAATAACAAAAACAATATTGCACCATTGACTTTAGATTTTAGACCAGGTTTAAGTTGGTCAATGGCGTTGTTTATTTTAGTTGCCTCAAAATAGCAACAATGTGCCTAAACACACCCCTTTTTTAAGCCAGCACGCCCATAGGTGCACAAATGCGCCTGTTGTATGAATATGTATTCAGTAAATTGTTTTTTTCAAAACCAAGATATGTGACTACAAAGAAAGTAAGTGTGACAACATGCCCCAAACTGACATTTATAAAAGATACAATTGTCCTCACAACGTAGTTCAAACTTTCAGCTAAAGAGATAGGTTTGCCAATAGATAGGTTACCCTTGCCTGTAGGATTCACTGAAAGTATTATAATTTAACTAGACAAAACATTTAAATAATTGGGCCTTTGACTCAAACCCTTATAGTCATACTACTTTATATGTAGCCTTTATAGATCTCTAAAAAATGGGAAATGTAATCAATCTGTCAAGTCAAAATTACGTCAGTCTGAACATTATGAAATTACCATATAATATTTTGTGAAAGCATTTGAATATAAAATGAAAAGCAAAACCTTCCCATGGCAGCCAGGATATTATAATAAGGCAACATTTTATTTAAATCAGGCTTTGTAACACAGACTATATATTGCTTATATAGTCTCTTCTAAACCTGTATCTTGGTTACCAAATAAAGCTAAGAATTCAGGAAAGGGTCATGAAGGACTTCTTGAAGAATATCAGATGGCTCACTGGATTGGTTTCATCTTCAGCACCCATCTGTGTAATAATAAAATGTAGTAACTCTGCCTCATGCCATAAATTAACTCTGTGCGTGGAAATCGAGTTAGTCTCAATCTCGATCATGTTGTGATTTTATTCTCCTGGAGCTCCCATCCTATGTGCAGGGAAATTTCCTGGCTGCTCATCCCTCTGAATTTCATTAAGGAGCTTAAGTCAGTTTGCACAATAGCTTCTGCGAAACTGAATTAGCTTATAGAATAAAGGAGCCAACTTAAACAGCTTGAACTTTGCCTCTAAGAACGGGAGGGGCTAGGGGGAATCCTTTTTAATGCCTCTCTGATAATGTCAACCATGTCATGTTACAGTGTTAAATGGCACCAATTAATCCTTCCGATTTAAAGAAGAAACTCGTAAATCTTTAAAAGCAGGAAAATCTCTGAACAGTATATTAGGCCTACTCAATGGTATAATCCTTCTGTACAGCACTTTGTAAAATCTACAGCTTGCAGGATATTCCTAAGGTGCCTTTGGATTTATAACCATTTGTGACCTTAAAGACAACTTTGTAGGTTGAAGTATTTTTATATAATGTAAAAATGCTGCTACCAAGTGACGCAATTATTTATCATCATAAATGTACAAATGGTTTATGCATTTTAATGCATGGTTTGATAAAAAAGTATACCCCAAGTGACAAGTGTACTGCACGGTAAATTGCTTCAGATTAGAAATGAAACAGTTTTCACATCAAGGTTATAGAAACAACAATCACCATGGTTATCAATATTATCATGTAATTTCTAGAAATGTAAAAATGTACTGATGCAAACCAAATGTAAAATAAATTTTACATGTAAGTGCACTTTTGTTTCCATAAACATCACATAAGTAGCATTAACATTAACCATTGCACATTTGGGGTTGTGGAATAAATGTTCATTTAGTTCAGATAAAACACAAGTGAGTAAATCAGATTTTCATATGAACAGAACAAATCAGCAAGTCATCTGTCTGCGTATGTTGTGAGAAATGTGGTGTACTTTATGACCCAGGAGTACGCTGCATGTCAAATGCGCTCAGAAACAAACTGAGTAGAAAAGAGCTCATCAGATCATATCATTTAAAGAGCACCTATTGTCCGATTCATGTTTTTACATTTCCTTTGGTATGTAAGTGTGTATTTAGTACATGTTAACGATATCCAAATGGTACATATCCCAAAGTAAACGATGATGCGAGTTATCATCTCCAACGTAAATCTCTTTTCTTGGACTACAACAAACACACGGATTGTAGGCAACATTTTACTTCCTGGGATTGGTGATGTAGTAAAGAACGACATTATCATAATTCATCCCGCTTCGGACTCCGTTAACTCCTGTTAGCATTGTGTAGTGCGCAAATATTTTAAACATGGTAAGGAACGTCACATTTCCGGCTGGTGTCAGAGGTTTTCAGGCCAATCACAACGTACAGATTAGCTGGCCAATCAGGGACAAGGCAAATCCATGCATTTCAGGAAGAGAGTGAAATCTGGAGCTACAAAAATATACGGTATGTGAAAAATAATTTATTTTTTAACCATAAACCACGCAAACACATTGTATTATACCAAATACACAAAATAATGTATTTTTTTTAGCAATGAAATAGGTGCTCTTTAATGGAAAATGAATAGAAAAGATGGATTTGTCTAAATAAATATTATTTAATCATGTGTCAGTAGTAGTACAACTAGATTTTTTCCTAAAAGTTAAATTTTTTTGGATTTAAATTCAGTCAGTGAAGCACAGTCATCACAAACACATGGCAGCAGACTTGAATGAATGTGTTTGTCTTGCGTTATTGCTTAAATTGGTTGATGCTGGACAGATGTTTTCAAGCCGTGAAACTGACATGGTTAAACGGTAATTTAAAAATGACACGGTAATACTAACCGTTGGACATTTTTATCGCGGTTAACCATTAAACCGATAATCGCTAAATTACTGCTTTAGATAAATGATCTGCCAAATCCATTCATTTAACTGTAGAGATTTACCACCTTTTAAAAGCCGTAGTTTGCACACTGACAAAGGTTTTAAATATATATTTTTTTAAATATATGAAATAAATGGTATTATAGTATACATGCTACTGTTGCAAAGATCTACTTATTTATAAAAAATATTTGTAGGATTGTAATCAAACTTTTATCTATAGAACTATTAAGCAGTTATGTGTCACATTTTGTCATAATAATTTGTGTAAGTATTGTTTCTTTGTGTTTAAATCTTGCAGTCTTGCGTGAATTTGGAGAACAACTTTGATGACATCAAGCACACGACTTTGAGCGAGCGTGGGGCACTTCGGGAAGCGCTGAGGTAAGCACTGTCTCCATGGCAACAGTCAGAGTCACCGCTAGGAGGAGTTTTGGGTGGGCAGCCGGAGGAATGCGTATGCGCGCAGTTTCGTGAGGTTAGGACGGGTTGCATCGTAAGTCATTCTTCATTATTGAGGGAACGGAAGAGTGTAGAAGCAGCACTCGGCTCTGCTTTTCTGAGGGATTAATTTGTTGGAGGGAAGCCTCCCTCTGGGCTTTGCCTTGACTCTTCAACCCTGCAGGAGATGCTAAGGCTCAGTGCACAGTGAAAAATGTAAATGTTTAATTTGTTAGTTGAAAATGCTTTTGGGGATCCCAAGACAACATTAGAATGCTTGATCATGAGGACGTCTGGTCTTCAGGCCTAGGTTCTTCAAATAAAGAATAGTCTTAAATGCAATGCAAACGATAGAGAGGGACATCTTGTGAATAAAAAGACTATCAAGCGCTGGACTAAAATATACCAGGCATAAAACAGCAATTGATTACATGATATTACGTTTACTTAAATTAATCAGATTTTTGCTGAGAAAACCTCAGTGCAAGATTATTCAAGGACTACATCATTGTAGCATTGTAGCTTTAGAAGTCTTCATATTTCTTGCTTTGTTTCCATATCTTTCCACATGTACTGGTTAGCGTTTCACAGCTGTTCATTACGCAACTGATTTTGTCAATCTGTATATTAGAGGACTAACTTGACACAGCGCACGTCCTTGTATTCCATACGCACATGTTCTTTTTATGTTGATCTGTTTACACGTGACGCTGTTGGCAGTTGCGTTACAGCGCCTTGCGGATTTTTCAGCATCTTGCATCATGAGTGTTTTTTAAGACGTCAAGTTAAAAGTAATTTAGATTTAATAAATGTGCTAAATTCTGTTTAATTCTACACATGCTGCTCTATCTGCACTCGATAAGCGGGGTCTGATGAAGCTCACAAATACATAAATTACTATAGGTAAGACAATCAGGCCATCAACCTATCGCTGGTTTAATAATCACATCTGATATGTTTTGCAGACGTCTGCCCTCTCAATATAATGATCTGTTTAAATCTGTTTTGAAATAGCACCTCTGACCGCTACCCAAAATCACTAACATGTCTTAATTCTTCATGCCATAGAATATGCATGAGCACAGCATTGCATCTGTTGATCATGAATAAAAAAGAAAACCCAAAACAGCAGTGAAAATCACGAGTTAGGTTAAAAGAAAGAGAGCCGGAGAGTTATTACAGACATTAATGCAAAATTCGGTCCTGCAGAGGTTTGATTTTAATCCTGCTCTAAACGAAACTCCCCCGCCGTGCTGGGTGGCAGATCTGATGAAAGATTTAGGTTTTATAACTGCTAATAATGCCGGACATGAAAGTCTTAGCAGCGTGCTCGACTCTGGTGTTCATCACAGGAGGCAGCTGGCTGATTTGCCCTGTTTGTTGGGAACCAGAGGAAGGCTCGGCTCTGGATCCCTGGTGTCATGACACAGCCAGAAAGTTGACTCCTCATTAAGAACTACACTGATTGGTTCATGTAGTGCGTTTAATACCTTACAACTCTCCAAGATGATGCAATATAGATTCAGTAAGCATATTTTGATGACACATCTTCATGATGGTTCATTTAGACTTTTGCAGCATTGAGTCTATTGTGATGAATTAAAGAAATTGCTTTTCCAGGGATCGTTCTTGATAAATGTGAGGTTAGGCAGTTTAGTTGTGTATATTTTAAGATATGGAAAGAAATGTGTCCTTTTTTGTGTTGTTTTGCATGGAGCTTGACAGCTCATGGTCACTTTTTCTGTATAAAACTGTATTTTTCTTGTGTTTTACATAAGAAATTCATATGAGGGTGATCCAATCTCCAAGCTAGTTATCATGCTCCTGACATGTTCTGTTAATGGAAAGTTTTTTTTTTTTTTACATAAAAGCTGAAAATCTCACTCACGGTTATAAAAGACTCATGCAATTTTTACTGCTTGTGTTACAGCACATTGGTCTCTCCAAATTCAATTTCAAACATTTCCCTTGCATTTTGGTCACAAGAGAATTTCAGTACTAACTCCCCTACACCATGACTGGGGAATATATTAGACACAATAAAGATAATTGTGCTAAAGATATCAAATTACAGAATATCGTGAATTTATAATATTGTTGAAAATTAAGATTTATGTGCTAAAAATGGCACTAGTAGATTTATGTGCCACAAATTTCACCCCGCCCCCTTTATGTCTCACAAGTAGCTCAAAACTTACAATATTCACAACAGCAAGCAACACGGGTATGGAAAGCGACTTTTATAAGCTCAAACAGCTTTAACATGTTCATTTAATATAAAGTTGTAAGCTAATTTTTTATCCACCTTGTTTTTAAAGTGTAAACATTTAGGATGTTTTATCCAAGTCTGCTTGGCTTTCGAGGAACACACGTAACTTCCTGTAAACTCTGCTAAGAATTAATAACAACAAAGTCCTTTTAAAGTAGTTTATTTGTATAACAAGCTAAATAAACAACATGTGGATTGCCTAGGAAACCAAAACATTTGTTATTTTCGAAGAGTTATTTGTTTAAGAGTTCAGTTTGGCAACTAGTCAGACCATTAAAGGCACACCGCGGAAGTTTTTGGCCACTAGGGGTGCTAGACATGTATTTTTCACATCTAGCGCCCCTAGAGGCCACAAGCGCTTTAGCACTGTCGCAAAGGAAAGGAAGACAACTCTTTAGGTCACAAAGTGCGCCTTTCAGCATGTCATAGGAATATATTTTCATTGGTTTTATTTTTTCAAACGGCAACAGATTGCGTAGCTCACGTTTACAAGCCAGTTGTAACGGTGGTCGCTTGGTTAAAGATTATATAAAAAATATTGTCTTAAAGGAGAATCGAACCCGGATCGCCCGTGTTGTAGGTCCGTGACGCTACCACAGTGACACAGTGTCACGTGATATAAGTCTCTCTCTACACTCTCCAAGTATCCTCACGTTAAAAAAAAAATAGTGTTTGGGCGCCAGACAGGACTTATATATGCAAGCAATATAACATTACTTACTAGTCCAAAAGCATGACGGCCAAGTCAGCATCGGTCGGGAACCCATCCTCCTTCTTTAGTTCACGCCAGCGAGCGAACGCTGGCCCAATATTGAACCTCGTCCTTCCATTTATTCTGTCTCTCCTGTTTTCTCTTTATGGTGTCCTCGGACAAAACCTTGGGTTTCTTTTTCTTAGTTGCTGCTTCAGCCATGTAAAAACATCAGGAAAATGAATAGTTGCGCTCTCATGTCCGAATTTGAGGAAGTGACGTATGCCGTAAAGCAGATTTTTGTACTTCTTTTTGTGCATGGGTTACTACCCGAAACCCCAAGTTTAAAAGTAGGGGTAAAAGCGATACAGACCCACCCCCCCCCCCGTCAGCCTATGGTATGTTATTTAACCTATTTTAAGTCGATGTATCACAAGGGTCTTGAAGGAAAAACTACAAAGTGTCACTTTAAACAAACAGAAACCGGAGGTAAAGTTCTGACCAGAAGCGTAATTGCGTCACTGCATGCGCGTCCGATGAAACCGTCTGTACTACTTTAGGTACTGTATATTACTCAGCCCTGCCTTACACTAATGGCTTTAAGGGTGCTTGCACACCAAAGCGTTTAAATGCAGCTGAAAACGTCAGGCGGATGTTGACTGTAGGCGCTTGGCAGCTTTTTTCAGATGAGAGCTTTGGTTGCTGATATACTTCTGCTTTGTTGGTTGTTGTGATATTTGTCCCACCCCTCCTCCACTGTGATTGGACAGCCGAGTAAAGCAATGAGCGCAGAATAATCTCAGAGTGCTGGCGCTCAGCGTGGAAAAAACTCGCCAGCTGCTGGCTTTTTTGAAAATCACAGCGCTTCCATTGAAAACAATTGAAAACATATGTGACCAGTCACGGAAAGTAGGGACACAAGTCGGATCTGGGCATTTTGAGTTATTCACGGATTCTGAAAGTGCAGTTTCTAAGCTTTCCAACGATGTGTAACACATGGAAATCTGATAAGATTTGGAGAAGTTGTGGCCATTTGAATATAGGAACTCAGAAATACTCAAACCGAGAAAATCGAGACGAAAGGGACTCTTCTTTTCAGCTGGGGGAGACAATAGGGCTCATTTACATCTCATTTAGCTAAGCCATGCCCCCTGTAAAACCCTTTTTGAGATGTTCTAGCATCATATGTAGTATTTTATGACCAAATGACAACCCGCAAAAATAAACATGACTCTTTTACCTTTGTGGGGATCACAAGTCGAATCCAGTCTGTTTCAGATTATCCAATGACCATATTTGTCCACAAATGCGTATAATCCGTGAAATATAGATTGTTTACATCAGATTTCGCATGAATGTCTGGTAATACAATATAATATATAATCTGAAGACTATTTAAATCGTAACATGTAAGGGTATATGAGCTTATAACACATGAACCCGCCTTCAAAGTTTGTATTTAAAATAGGGAAGTAGTATAATAGATCATCCAAACAGCGCCGTCGAAAACGTGACATCCTTTAGAGATGTTACCAATGGCTCGCTCGTTCCTCCATCAGCCAATGACTTCATGGAAAATATTGATAGACAAAACATGTAGCCAATTATATGAAGAATACAACGATATCTGTGTAACGTCTGTGTGTCTGGACTCATGCTGCGCTGCAAGAACTGACATACAGATGACGTCAAAGTACCGCGAGAGCGAGTCGAAATTAAACTACTCCGTAAGATTTCTTGAAGAGCTCTCGCGGTACTTTGACGTCATCCGACTGCGGCGCCGCATAAAGTCAGTGACGCGGCTGACGTACGATGCGGCTGACTGTTATTTGTTCCGCCCCAGCTTCTTTTATTTTTCTTTTGTTTTGTGCGCCCGAGCTTTACAGTCTGGGGAGACGCAGGCTATAAGTTTGAAAAAAAAAAAAACTTAGCAAACATGTCTGAGGAACAGGGCAGCGCGTCACTACAGTCACGTGACTTCACGCTCGAGCCGGAAGAGAAGACAATGCTGAATAAAGTCGTAATTCTGCTATTTTTGGACCAAACTGTATTGTCGATGCATCAACACAATCTTACTGACCCACTGATGTCACATGGACTACTTTGATGATGTTTTTATTAACTTTCTGGACATGGAAACCATACATAGATTTTCAATGAAGGGGAAAGCTCTCGGACTAAATCTAATGATAAAACATCTTAAACTGTGTTCCGAAGATGAACGGAGGTCTTCCGAGTTTAGAACGACATAAGGGTGAGTCATTAATTACATTATTTTCATTTTTGGGCGAACTATCCTTATTCAGTAGTCACGCTGTTCCCTGTGGGGGCGGAGGCAAAAACACAAGCTTATACAGTATGTAAATATACACTCAGACAATGACGCCCCCGCTGCACGCTAGAATCTCTGGAAAAACAAGCCTATTTTAACCGCAAAATGTACGCTTTTAAATATACAAAAACTGCTATCTCAAACATGGAGAGGCTTCTTCGTGATCTCAACTAACAGATTCTGCAATAAAACGAAAATCACAAATTTCGAAAAAAAAAAACTTTGTTTCTCATTTTCTCGAAACTTGTGCTGCCGACTTGAGTCCCTGGTTTCCGTGACGGGTCACATATGCCGGCCGCCGGCGTAAACGCTTTGGTGTGCATGCTACCTAAGAGTTAAGAATTGGCTTTATTTAATACTTTTCAGCATAAAAATAAGGATCTCAAAGTTGACAGCTGCTTTCAGCGTCTCTTGTCAAACGTTTTTTCACACACGTCAGATGACTAAAGTTAAGTAACATGTTGTGTTGTTAAACTGATGAGCTGTAATGAGGAATAGCTCCTCTTATTATTCTCTGCACCACCACACCCCTGACAGAAGCCTTTTTTCCTGTCTTCACTTTGACACAGCAGCCACAGTATATAAAGGTGGATTGATCATTAAAACCGTTTTCTCATCCCATCTGTCCCGGCACCTAGTCTAAAAGCAGGTTCCTTTGATTCAGAGCCAAGCTTAATTGGTGGTATCTAAAATAGTTTAAGTAATTAAGATGACAGGGCCGGCCTGCGTGAGGACAGTATCCCTATGTCCTTTCTGAGAGGTCTGGCACCTCTCTAGGGTCCTCATTATGACTCGGTCCACACAAGTTACATGTCCTAGCAAGTGTGGAATTTGACGGGTATCTCTCCAAGATGACCTCCCACACACATGATAAATTCATCATCTCTACAGAAGAGCGTTTGGGATTAAGTTTGTAGTGGTGGGAGGCGTGAGGTGGTTTGACAGCATTCGCTAAAGCCCACGTTGGTTTTGAGATGAGCTAACATTGTTCGTATCACTATCGTGTTTTGTTGCACTGATGCCTGCGTGGTGTGTTTTTGCACTTGAACAACAGTTTATTTCAGAATTGTGGGATGGTTAAAGTAAAAGCCAATGTAAATTGAAGTCTCACAGGAAGGTTGTTGCACGGGATCTGTTTTTGCCTCTGTGTCTGTAATGAGAGGGAAGAATGGTGTAAGACAGGTTTACAAGAAGGGTGAAGGAGCTGGAAAAAGGCTTTTTTGTAAGCTCTGTGCAGCTCTGCGCTCAGTCAAGGTTGGTCTTTCTGCATGTCTTGCACTGAAATAATGCTGCACAATGAGCATATCATTTGCTGCATTGTTTTTTTTTTTCTGTGACAACACTTCTAATTGTACTTAATGTAAATTGGACTAATTGTAGATGGACACTGGTTTGCAAAAAAAAAAGAAATAAAACGGCTCTGTTTGCCTGAAGAAATTCACATTGTACCTGTTTCTAAACATCCGATGGTAAACAAGATATAAGCTGGTTTCTATTGATCATGACAGAAGAAATTCTTTATATGATGACCAAATGATGGAGAAGAGCTTGTATCTGGGAATATATCTTAATTTGACCCTGTCTGTGAAATTCAGGTTAAAGTCTCATAATCTAATAATGAGATTAGGAGCTTTAAAGTTTGATTTCACTCATTAATTTGACTTTTTCCAACTAATGCTCTTATTCAGTCAGTATTAAATATATCAAGGTTATGTTTTCACAGAATGTATTTTACTTTATGTAAAATAAATTTTTTTGGTATAAAACAAACAATGAATCACAATGCTTAGTGCAATGCCAGCAGTCACAGTGAATTCTGGTAGATTATTGTGGTCTTCCCTCTGAAAAAATAGAGGTCATTCTTAAGAAACTGAAATATCATGACAGTAAAGATTTTAATTATAAAACATTCAGCAATCAGTAACGCACACATATAAGCTATACAGTAGGTGCGTAGCATAGGAAGGGAGACCAAACGTGGTCAAAATTCAGAAAATGACTAAAAGACCACGCACAGTAGGGTTGGGGGATATGGCTGAATCAGTCGTTATTATCATAATTAATGACATCTTTATTCCTATCAAATTTAAAGGCAGAATTTTGCTCCTGAATGAAAGGTGGAAAAACTAGACAGTTAATTATATTTTTTTAATTACTTTTTATTCAGAACATGACAAATACTTTACAAACAAGTGATTAATTGAGGTAGAATACAGATTAGAATATTACTAGTAAAATCAATATCACAACGTCATCTTAACGCCCTTGCTGCATTAAAAATGCTGCATTCCTTCTTCTGTGCACAGCATTTATTTTGGCAATTACAAACTGCACTGCTAATAAATGAATAAATTGCCCCATCGTGACTACATTCTTTTCTCCATTTTACAAACGTGCCTTGTTTTGTTAACTGTTGGTTACTAGGTTACTAATACCACCGTCATTCCCTCAAATAACTTGATGGAAATGCACCTAATTCGCATTTGTTTGTTTTCTTTTTTTTTTGCACATTTTGAAAATATTTGCTTCATGTTTGGATTGGAAACCCAGCTACATTTTTCTAGTTTAACTGACACTGTGATTATAAACCAAGACCACATACGATACATTATGTACATTTATAAAAAATGAATTCACTTGAATTCCTTGCATTTAATTGTAAAAAAAGTTACATTTTAGAAAATGTTTCTGTGTTTAGCCTATATGTAATCTAATCGTGTCATGTTTTACTCTTTGATCTGTCACATTATATTGCGTTTTAACACAACAGAATGCTATTTTTTTTTTTTTTTTTTGATTTGATTTATTTAGACAGTAACAATGATAAAATACATAACAAGATACCATCACAGCAACGTTGTACATTATCAGAACTGTCTGAGGATAACACAAGAAAGTTTTAAAAAAACTTATTTCCATTGTGGTCCTCGAAAACATATTCTTTGTTCTGTTGTCTATAAAATAGTGACTAAACATGATCCAGTAATGAGCCATGACCCAGTAACTCCTTGTTTAATCCAACCAGCTGTTTCTTTAAATGCTGCTAAAATGCAAAATCACCATACATTTACATTAAGGCTTTACTGCTTTTGCTCTTCTCATCAGTGTTGTTGTGTTATAAGCGTTATTTTAAATTTTAAAAAAATATGATTGATAATCTTATTGTATATCCTGTATAGCGCAGACAATTTGATGCAAATTCAGAAATATGAGAGAATACACTGTTGCTGTTACACAGAGTTACTACGACAGCACATGTGTGCATCCTCTCTGTCAGTAACATCCGTGACGTTGACGTTTACGTGAAAAAGAAAGTACACAGAGGAACGCAGAATTAAAATACTTTTCACTATTATGTGAGAGAGAGGCACTGCACGCAACATGAGAGACAGAGAGGAGAGGGAGCCATGTGCTGTTGAGAGAGGGGAGGGAGGTGCGCTGAACACTTGCAACAATGAATTAAGCCGTTTAAAATATGTATAAAATCTATTTGTGGTGGCCAGTGTTAAATCTGTGGCGGGCTGCCAAAGATAAATCAATGTATGGGAAACACGGTGTTTAATTAGAAATATGAACATCTGCATCATAGGGTTGCCGCAGTGACAGAATTTTCCCACCGGTTAATCGGCGCGTCACAAACCCGGTGATCCCGGTTTCACCGTGTGGGAGGGGCTTATAAATGGGGGGCTTTTACTTTCACTTTTGAATTACGCAACTGTTTAAATGCAGTGCTTGCGTACGCTGCGTTAAATTGCGCATACATTTGCGTGCAATGAGAGTGCAACAGCTGGTTTAATTAAGTGCTTGAGTCAATGTGCGCAGGTAATTCTCACAGAACCCGCCAGTCCCAAGCAGAGCAACCGGCTGCTTCTCTAAAAAGCGCTGCTTGAATGATGGGTTTATTATTTTTCTTGATGGAAAACACAACAACAAAATGATCTCGCTTATATTCAACTTCATATATGTATATTATAACAAAAACGAGTAAGCACACGGCTTCTGTCATCATCTGGTCAGTCAGCTCGTCTTGCAAACTCTGACAGAAATAAATGAAATCTGACACCTGCTGCTCTGTGACGTGACGCGCGTTCAGCTCCGCTGAATTCAGTCAGCAGACACATTCAGTTGTAAGTGTTCGCTCTCTCTAATGAAACTAAATG